>NC_056739.1:1713361189-1713371189 GCF_019279795.1 Protopterus annectens | reverse complement strand
ACTCTACAATGTTTGGAAAATGTTGGCCTTGTAATGTTGACAAAGGGACATGTCCTCAATACAATGATGTGGCAAAACCCACTCTGCAATGGACCCTGTCATTACACAATCACCCCAAGAGGACACTCATAACCCACACACAAGCACACACTTACCAGTATTGAGTTTCAAACCCCTACCTGACTATATATTGCTATTACATTGTTATGCAGTTATTGCATGCACCATGAAGCTTACATGTTGGAGAGCTGTCCAAATGTATCTTTGATGGTGAGTGACATTAGCAACAGTGATAAAGGAGGGATAAGGTAATTGGAGTACATGTGACTGCCCACAAAAGCAGGTCTCGCAGAAGGCACAACCACACTCTCTCAGGGAATCACACACATTATCACAGTTGGCAGGGTCAGGATTAGAATGCCTACCTAACTAGTTTGCTACACTACAGTATTACGCAGTTATCACAAGTGCCACAGAGCTTATCAGGCTGATACATGGCCAAATGATTATTTCATGGTGACTGACATCAGCAAGCTTGCTACAGTAGGGCAATGAGAGGTGTAGTGAGTGTGAATGGCTTCAAAATCATTATTCTCCACACACACACACACACACACACACACACACACACACACACACACACACACACACACATACACACACATTTGCCAGTACTGACATGCATGGGTTCATTGCTTCACAGGTGTGTAGTAGTTGACTGTGCCAGAAGGCTGTACAAGGCTAGGCAAAGGGAATATCTTGGCATCAGGCCACATGACAATGGTCTCCAGTGTGGCTCAGGGGTGTCAACCCTGGATTGGCCCACACAGGTGGGTCTTGTATTCACCATCCACTCATCTTGGTTACTATTGTGGGTGGCCAGTGCTGTGCAATGCTTGCCATGTATGTGATCTATATTCCATAACATGGACAGCGTCTGGGTAGTGCACATGTCCCACATGCATGTTCTGTGATGTGTGGAAGTGTACTTGGGGTCTCTGGGGTATGTTATGTGGACAGATTGTTATCATCTGATGTGGCATTCCTGACCTCATGTGGTGAGACCGGGCTATGGAACTGAGGTTGTGCCTGCACCTACATTGACAGCATGATACAGGTAGTTAGTAGATTTAGTGGCATCTGTCCATACACAGCATGTGTATAAGGCATGGTAATCCCTTTGTGGGTTACATTTGCAGACTCTACAGTTGTTGCAGGCATCCAGTGGGGAGCATAGCAAAGGACCACTGTAAGCATTTATATGCCTATTGTAGGGATAGAACATAGTGCCATGTCTTTTTACTTGCTGGATAACACACTTAGGAGATATTACACATCACAGTATATTCTGATGTCAGGTGCAGTGTTGTGGTCAACAGGCATGTAGTCCAATGCAATCACACTGTGGTTACTATCTGTGGGCAATATGCAGGGAACTACCAATATAGTGGTTGTTGCCTAGCCAAGTGTGTCTGTGCATGAGACATGGGTTGAGAGTGTTCTCTGAGTAATACAAGGGTTGCTCACTGATCCATAATGTCACATGTAGGACTATGGATTGTCTACATCAGCCTGTCTGCTGTTTGACATCTGTTGTCCTTGTAAGGTAGACATTGTGACATATTGTAGGTCCTCAATATAATAATTTAGCAAAACCCACCCCACAATGCATACTGTCATTACACAAGCACAGCAACCTCCACAAAGGATACTGATGACAAACACACACACACTTGAAAGTATGGAGACTTAAACCACTGCCTAGCTATGTATTGCTATGACAGTGTACCACATTTATCGTATGACCCATGGAGCTTATTGGATGAAGGTTAGCCCAAGGTACTTCTAAGGTGAGGAACATCACTAGCCCTTGTAAATACTGGCATTTGGTGATGCAGTGGGTCAGAGATCCCAAAAATAATTTTACACTAATCACACACTGACATTTGCCAGGACTGAGGTTCAAACCTCTATCAAACAACCTTTAAGGACCATTATGTTACACATTTACCACATGCACCACTGACCTGACATGGTATAGGCTTCCCAACAGATACTTGTAAGGTGGATGATTTCTGCAGGACTGCTAACGTCGGACTCTGAGATGTGTACTGGCTGTAAATGGGGACAAAATCATTAAGGTATACACACACATATGTACACACACAAACACTTACCACAGATGAGATTCAAACCCATAGCTGTGTAGTTACTGCTACTACATTGTTCTGCATTGATGGCACACACCACAGAGGTTATAGGACTAGCCCTTCTCTAAAGGTATATTTCAAGGTAGCTGACATCAGCAGGCTTGCTAAAGTAGGGCAATGGGAGGTAGTGGCTGTGAATGGTCTCAAAAACATTACTCTGTACACACACACAGAGTTTCACAGTTGCCATGTCTGGCATTAGATCTCCTACCTACCGAGTACATCACACTTTACATTATGCAGTTATTGCATGAGCCACAGAGCTTACAGGGCTGAATCTTGTCCAAGAAGGTATTTCAAGGTGACTGACATCAGCAGGATTGTTAAAGTAGGGCAATGGGAGGTGTAGTGACTGTGAATGGCCTCAAAATCATTGATCCCTGCACACACACACACAGAGTTTCACAGTTGCCATGTCTGGGATTAGAACTCCTACCTAACTAGTACATCACACTATACCACAGAGCTTACAGGGCTGAATCTTGTCCAAGGAGGTATTTCAAGGAGACTGACATCAGCAGCCTTGCTAAAGTGGGGCAATGGGAGATGTAGTGACTGTGAATGGCCTCAAAATCATTGATCCCTACACACACATGCAGAGTTTCACAGTTGCCGTGTCTGGGATTAAAACTCCTACCCAACTAGTATGTTACACTATAGCATTATGCAGTTATCAGACATGCCACAGAGATTATAGGGTTAGCCCTTATCCAAAGGTGTATTTCAAGGTGAATGACATCAGCAGCCTTGCTAAAGTAGGGCAATGGGAGGTGTAGTGTCTATGAATGGCCTCAGAATCATTGCTCCCTACACACACACACACACACACACACACACACACACACGCACACACACGCACACACACACACACGCACACACACGCACACACACGCACACACACACACACACACACACACACAGATTCACAGTTGCAATGCCCGCGATTAGAACTCCTACCTAACTAGTACATCACACTATAGCATTACGCAGTTATTGCATGCGCCACAGAGCTTATAGGGATGGTCCTTGCCCAAAGGGGTATTTCAAGGTGATTGACATCAGCAGGCTAGCTAAACTAGGGCAATGGGGAGTGCAGTGTGTGTGAATGGGCCATAAACCATTCCTCTGGAAACACACACATAACACTCAGTCACACACAACTTTACATTTGACAGGACTGTGTATATGACTGCTAGATGAATAATGACTTGTACTGTCATGTTACACAGTTATCACAAGCACCACAGACACTATAGTGCTGAGGGCTACCAGAAGCCAATGTCTACAGTGATAGACATTGCACATCATGTGATATTGGCCAATTGAATGTGTGGTGGGTGGGACATGCATCATGATGGGAAGCTCTTTGTCACTGTATGTCTCTCTCTTCCCCACATCTCTGTTTGTGTATGTTTGACCTATTATAATGTGTTGTCCTTGGATATATGTGTGTATTCCTATCCGATGTGTGTGCAAAGCGCAATGTGGTGTGTGTGCACAGAAATCTGTGACTGACAGATATGTATAGTCCACTGTTGTTGTCAGACATGGGCTTCATTTCTGTAAGTGTGGGAGTATGCTCAGTATGACTCTTCTGTATTTTGTTGTCAGACATGGGCTTCTTTCTCTAAGTGTGGGAGCATGCCCAGTATGACCTTCTGTATTGAATGTGTGATTCCATTCCAGGTAGGTTGTACTCCAGTGCAGGGATTTGTGTTCTACACCTACAGCTAGCAACCTGTTTCTGCAGGATATCTGTAGATAGGTTGACAATAAGGAGTCACAATGGGCAAAGGATAGGGGGATACTGTAACTAATTGTTTGCTGTGCTGCTTGATCTACATGGTTTTGGTGTTAGCAGAGATATTCAGACATATGTACTGTTTTACACTGTGATGTATTATGTCATCAACTACTGACAGATATACTTATTTGCTCACAGTAATTTCCTGGGGAATACAAGATGAATGAAGCTGTGTCTAGTATTGTGGTCTGCAGCCTACATATTCTTGCACACTCATGCCATTCTGGAGGGGGAGCTGCAGACTCTTGCTGATGGATCTGTGTAAATGGTCCAGCACTTTGGTACTCTGGTGGCTGAGGATCCCATGCTTGTACATCTATTGATGTGATAGAATGGCCATACCTCTCAGCTGTACAGATTCACACAGGTTACCCAGAGGCAGGACTCATATATCTGGACATCTCCCCTTCACGTTGTGGTTTACGAGCAGGTTTGTATCCACCCATTGCTGGGTTTGCAGGCAGGGATAGTATGGGCACACATCAGAGTTTCAGACTACACACACTCCATGGCGTCCATGCTTCTACCCCCCCCCATTATTCTATCCTCTTCCTAACATTATGCAAGCAATATCTGATAAGTATCCCTATAGTTATCACTTCATTCCAGCAGTATTTTGGGGTTGGCCCACAGGTCACGCAGTAGGACATGGTGGACATGCTACTGGGATTTTGTTGACATGGCCTTGCATTTGTGTTCTGTGGACTGTGTTATGTCATTATTTGGGACTCCATGAGATAACATACACTGGCAGTATGGGTGAGATGCAGGCCTTTGACAGAGGACTGTAGAGCATTTGGTAGTGATGCAGGCCATCTGTTGCAGGCCAGTGCATTCTGTCACTCCTACAGTCCCAGGCTGCAAACCACTGGATTCCCCTGAGGTGACAGGGTAGGTGTGCAAGGTGTTAATGGTGATAGCTTCTGTCCTTATCAATCCATTGGTGTGGATGCTGGCAGGGTGCTGCTTACAGCTAGGGACACACCTGCATGGGACACCTCTTCAGCATGCTGCATTCTATAGTTATTTTCATACAGAAGTGGGGGTCATATTGTACTCATTCCCAACAGCAGGGATATGACCTATGATGAACCTGTGACTGATGGTGAGGTGAGCTGAGTGCATGTGTGCTATGGAAGCTTCTTGCAGCTGACTCACAGATATACGTGGGGCATTCTCCTTATGCTGGCTTGTGTGGGGACATCAGCAGTTTCTCAGTACTTCATAACTGTGCCTTTTGTGGCTTGCCAGTGTTTGGCCAGACTACATCAGTATTCCATACTATACAGACAACTAATGTGCTGCTAACCTGTATGTACAATTTCAAAGGTGTGTGCAGTTGACAGTTACATTTTATGTACTTTGTCTAGGGAACTTCCACCTGTGTACTGTGTGCATGTCTGGGCCCACATTCATGTCATGTCCATCATTCAGATGGTGACAGATATTACATCTGAACAATTAGTATGGATTACTGCTGGATTAGGTCTTGCTGGGAAGCATTGTGTTTGGAACTGCAGTTGTCAAACTTGGCCCTGTCATCAACAGTACTGGTCAGAGGCCACTGGGACACAACCCTCCATGCCTACATGCTGACCACTTCCACACAATATACAACACATAACAACATAACACACAGAGCCCTGCATATTGTACACATGCAACAATCTATCCTGCTAATTTGGCCAGCTCAGGTAATCTGTGCTCAACTGTTATTATTCCCACATGTGCATGTTACTAGGGTTTCTACATAGGATTGTGGGGGGGGGGGCACACCTGACAACTGTAAACATTTGCTATGACTATAGTGGTATTTCAGGTAATCTGTTGGCTTCCATTTCATTCTGTATTCTGACCTATCATGCAGACTAGAGGCATATCAGTGTAGTACAGATCTTAGGTTTTATTGACCTACATTTCAGTTTCAAACTTCTTACCCTTCAGAACTGACATCCAACTGCCTGACCTGTTGTAGTCTGACTGTGTAGGTCTGGAGGGGGGGGGGCTGTTCTCCATTGCCATCAAACGGAGGCCTTAGCATGGCTTTTTCTTGTGGTCATCTACACCTGTCCTGCTGGCTGAGACTGTTGTTTGGTTTGTGAAACTCACTGACATGCATGTGTGTGTGTCCTATGGACACACATTTGGCCCTCCACATGTCCTGTAGTGGGATTTGTCACCTTGTCTAGTACTGCCTACTATGTTGACACCAGTATTTGTTATGGATTTCATGCTGCCCATATAGGTGTCTACTATCTGCTGCCATCCCATTCAGCCGCCCGATTCTCTTGCATGCTCACATCCATACCATAGATACAAGTAGCAAAACATACTACTCCACTCTGCAATTAATAGGGAGATTGACTTACCTTGTGGCTGTGCCAGTATTGAGGATGGTGCTGGAGGGCTGACTATGTCAGATGCACATAGTACACTCCGTATACATGGTTAAGCACAGGTAGTGTCATGTTTGGCATCCCTTTTACTGTATGTGCAAGTCAGAGAGAGGTGTTATTCCCTGGGTTCCTACTGTGTCAGTGTATGTGCTATGCATTGCCTCTTTGCCAAAGCCTGGGCATACTGGGCACTCCTCCAATAAACTGCATAATCTTCTCAACTTGTAATAATAGGACCAAACCATCTCCGAGAGTTCTTGTGCCTTTAATGGACCAAATGAACAGAGCAGCAAACAAAGACATAAACCGCAGGCAAAAAATGTAATAACTCATACACAGCAATACTAGGTGTAATGACTTAGCGCTTTCACCCATAAAAAAAAAAAAAACAGGCATCATCAGAGTAACCGAACCTGCCTAAGGTTCCAGCTTTTAAAAATCACCCGCCCCCGCTTTGTAACCAATCACAACTCAAACACTGTCATTGACCCGATAGTACAATTAATTAATTATTACATCCTACTTCATTTAAAAACTAATACTATAACAACTTCTTATTTTTAAATAAATAAATAGATAAATGTATACCATAATATTTAATAAACAATATTCTAATGTCTAAATGGCAACTTTTGTATGTAAATGCTATGGAAATGAAAAACACAATTCACAACCTGTTACCTCATGTTAATTTGATATACAGTGTAAAAAAAATAAAAAATAAAATAAAATAACAAAAATAATAATAATTTAATACTACATATAATATAACTACACTAACAGTTAATAAAACCATTCTAATGATTAATTCATATACAATACGATCTATATTTTAAAATGCTGGACAATGAAATATGGTCATTAATCCCTGGTGGTTTAGAGGCATCAAGCCTAAGCTGCCATAGGCATTCTTTGACCTCCAGTAAGGTCTTAATGTCACCACCTTTGTCACTAAAAGGAATTCTATCCACCACAAAGAACAAAACTTTGAAATTAGGACAACTCAGACTATGCATGTACAGGGCATTAGTAGTTTTTCTATTCTTAATGTCCCTTACATGTTCCATAATCCTAAGTCTCAACTTCCTAATAATTTTGCCTACATAAAATGTGGAACAACTGAGGCAAGTGGCTATGCAGACCACCATCTTTGTATTGCAGTTACAATAGCCCAGACATTTAATTGTCCTATTGAAATTTTGTACTACTACATAAGGGCCATTGTTGATATACTTACAAGTGCTGCATAAGCCACATTTGCTCATTTTCGACATCCTATAAGTCTCCGAATTACTTTCCATTTCCAACAACTCCTTCAAGTTCCTACCCCTGCTGTATGTGAAAGTAGGTATTTTACCAACTATACTTGTTATATCATTGTTAAAAACACTTTGCCAAGTGTCATTAATAATATTCTTGACTTGTCCAGCTAGTTCACTGTAAGGTAAAATCATAGCCCGTCTCATAGTTTGAATGTTAATTTCAGCATTTTTAATATTATGTTGTGTATTTTCTTAAACCAAACCTCCCATAAGTATGGGTTTAAAGACAGTAAGTCTTTCATCTCTATCTCACCTCTAATATTTGTTAAAAGGTCTCTCGGATAACCTCTTTCCTTAAACATATCTAGCAATTTTGATAGTTCAGTTTTCAGGCAATTTCAGTTTTTATAAGTTGGAACCTTAGGCAGGTTTGGTTACTCTGATGATGCCTGTTTGTGTTTTTTTACGGGTGAAAGCGCTAAGTCATTACACCTAGTATTGCTGTGTATGAGTTATTACATTTTTTGCCTGCGGTTTATGTCTTTGTTTGCTGCTCTGTTCGTTTGGTCCATTAAAGGCACAAGAACTCTTGGAGCTGGTTTGGTCCTATTATTACATACTGGGCACTCCTCCTTCTGCCTACAAGGTCAGTCTCAGGTTGTTCCTCCTCCGAGTCAGTCTGTGCCTGTGCTGGCCTTGGCAATGGTGGGGGGCTGTGTGGCCCTGCCCCGTGCTGTTCCTGCCACAGCTGTTTCTGCAGGATCATATTGTGTAGCATGGCACATACAATGAAAATTTGCATACCTGTAGCTGGAGAGTACTGCAAGGCTCCACTGGATATGTCCAGGCACCAGAACTGTGACTTGAGCATCCCAAACACATGCTCTATTATGATTCTGGTTTGTGCATGTTCCTCATTATGGAGTTCTTGTTCAGGTGTTTGTGCATTTCTGATGGGTGTCATCAGCCACGGCTCCAGTGCATAACCAGCATTCCCCACTAGTTGGCCATATGGGATGTTCCCACTGGCAAATCTTTGATACAGCTGGTCATATGCCAGATGTGGGAGTCATGATAGCTTCCAGAGCTACCAGCACACACATTCCTTATAATGCCCTGGGCATGGCACATGACCTGGCAGTTGATGAAGGGGAAGCCTTGCGGTTTATGTAGACCCTACCCCACTCGCCGGGTGGTGCTTTGATGTGTATGTGCGTGCAGTCTATAGCACCCACTACCTCAGAGTATTCTGATATTTGGTGGAAGAGATGCATATTGCTGGTCAATGTCTCACAGGTGTTGTGGAAATATATGCGTTCACCGGCATGTGCTGACATGGTATCCAGGAACTGGTGGAGTACCCTGGATGCTGATGCCTGTGAGATCCCCATGATATCCCCAGTTGGCCTTTGGAAGGTACCTGTGGCTAGTATTCTTAGGCCTACACATACCTTGGTATTCACTGGGATGGGTCCCCCTCTGTTGGTTCTGTGTGTGAGGCATGGCCGGCACAGCTCAACAATTTGCTGTAGGATGTCCCTGTCCACCTTATAGCGCTCTACTATCTCCAGCTCATGTAGCCCCGAGTAGGTTACCCTGGGTCTGTACACTCTTCTCCTTCTCCTCACTGTGGGTTGGTCATCAGCACTGTCATCCTCACCACCCTCAGCCTCTTCCACATGTTGATTTATGAGAGCAAAAGCAGCCCCTATCATTTTGTTGCTTTTGTTAGGTAAAATTTCCCCATTTGTGTACACCGGTGGTGTAGAGTTTGTGGGAAAAACCACAGTGAAAGGTGTTTGCATAGTTTATACTAGTGTGCTGGGCTGGGCTGCTGCCTGTGTAATTGGCTGATTCTGATACATTTCACCTGCCAGCTATGCTACTTCTCCTTGATTACCTTCCTACTGCTGTTTTCCCTTCCCTTGCCTTCCTGTTTAAGGCCAGGGGCGCGCAGCACAAACACAGTGCTCAGATGTGCACAGAGCTGCTATTTCCTGGTTTATTTTTATTTTTTTTGTTTAAAACACGGTGTACAGTGCGCACAGCCATTTAGGCAATGTAATCAGACAGACCCCCTTCCTTAGCTGTGCTTAGCTAAGGGCAAACATCAGCCTCAGAGCTCCAATAAGCTTACAGCATGCAAGACATACCCCCTTATGAAGTCATCTAGCTCTTAGGCTTACACCATGGTATTACTGCACCTACACGGTTGGGTGCAAGCTAGCACTGAGGGGAAATCTGTGATTCAGTATCATTCCCCTCATTTGCATAGAATTGACTGCTAATGCATGGTTACAAAACTGACACTCAGCCTTCCCCCTTAGC
>NC_056739.1:1712971189-1713016189 GCF_019279795.1 Protopterus annectens | reverse complement strand
TGTGTGTGTGTGTGTGTGTGTGTGTATGTGTGTACATATATATGTATATATATATATATATATATATATATATATATATATATATATATATATATATATATATATATATATATATACACACACACACACACACACACAAACACAAAAATGAGTGCATGAACCTTACTAAAGGTGCACAGCCAAAAGCTTATTCCATCAATAAACAAGATTTCACTGATGACGCCAGTGGGTGAAATCGGTTTGTGATCAGGCTGTTATGCTTGCTGCTGTGCTTTATGGAGTAATGGTGATTAAACTGCCTTAAACTTCAACTTTGAGTGCTGGTCATGTTTTGGTGGAATATCTATCTATCTATGTATCTATCTATCTATCTATCTATCTATCTATCTATCTATCTATCTATCTATCTACACTTGACTGTGAAATGGTTGACACTAATCTTACTGCCACTAAAACATTTGGCAAAATCATGACCAACTACAGAAAAACATCAACTCACACTAAAACAGTAAATGAACTCTTTTCTTTTTTTGCAGTGGGACTAGTCCCCATGTAACCCCTATGCGAGGGGCTGTGCCTCAAACTTCCACTGACACTTATATTTATCATCTTCAAGATCAAATAATAGTGGGGAAAAATGTTGATCTTGCACTAATCATAATCCCGTAACATTTTACCACTTCACGGTCTGACCAAAAATAATGTTTGACCATAACACCATTCTCTAGCTAGATTGGTTTTAGGTCACCACTCTTCTTTGGCACTAAAAAGAATTGTGAATAAGTTCTGGATCCTTGCTGGTCTGTGAGGGCCACTTGGATGACTCTTTTTGCTAACAGTTTTTCTATTTCTATGTTCGCCACTTTATCTCTGATTGGGTGGAACACCAGGAATCCTTTTGGTCCAATTGGAAAGTTAGAGGGAAAATGGTATGTAATAAACTGTGGATATATTCTGCACCCAGGTGTCTTTGGTGATGACTGTTCAGGCTTTTGGGTGCAGAGAAAAGCTCCTCCAACTGTCTCCAGAGTATAGCAGTTGGAGAGGCTGCTATGGGGGGATATGTCTCTATAGATATGCTGGGAAAACCCTTGTGCATTGCTAAACCACCTCTTACTACCTCTTCTCTGCTTCTGGGAATAGGTACTCCTGAGGGTAGAAAGATGTTTCTCTATGGCAGATGTCTTCCCATCCTATTCATTCCTGGAAAGAGTTTCCTTCACACTGGGGCCAAAGAAGGTGGAGCCATCAAAGGCAGCACTGATGAATGATGTCTTGAAGGGCTCCACAAAATCACAAAGACACAGCCAGGTGTGCCTTCTTATGTCAATTTCTGAAACTGACTATCTCGAAGCTCCCTCTGAGGCATGAGAAATCAACCCAGTGGAGGCTTTCAATAGGGTCTGAAGGATGGCCAGTTGCAAAAAAAAAATCTTCTTCTCCTCCACAGACATGGACCTTGAAAGGGTATTGGAAAAATCCTCAATCAGTTCCCACTGAAATATTGTAATATGTACCACGTAGTTCAGTGACCTGATGGTGAAGGTCACAGACACATAAACACTTCCCAAATCTGTCCAGTGCTCTAGACTCTGTATGGTGGATAGAGAGGAAAACCTGTTCAGCAAGTTCTTTCTCGGTGGCCACTCCTACCACCATAGCATTCACTGGGAGACCCTTACTTCTTCGGTGCAGTGAGGTAGTTATCTGGTCTCTTTGGGATAGGCTACATGACATCCAGAGCCTTCCAAGCCTGGTGGGAAATGAGGGCCACCATATCATCTACTGGGGGGGGGGGACTACCCATGACATAGCCAAGCTGCCTTGAAAAGCCTTAAGAAACACTGACTCCTTCTGGGGGTGGGGGTGGAAGACCAACCACATTTCTGGCTCAAAAGTTCAGGATTTCACCAAAAGAGATGTTCTTAAGGGGTGATCTGGTGGACCCCTTCTCTTCATCAAATTCAGTGTCTTCCATGAACGACTCCTGCAGGGAGTCTAAGTACCTCCTTTTGCACATATACTTCCGAGGGAGCTCTCTGGTAGAATGTAACAGAGAGGACGCAGAAATGTGAGCAGAATTCTGGATGAGAACTGTTTCTAGGCTTGACCAGGCCAGCTGTCCCAATGGAACAAGATTAAAAGTCCTAAAATCCAAAAAAGACAGTTGTAGAGGAGTGGACCTGAGGAGGCAAGGATGCCTTGTCCATAGAGATCGAAAATGCTCTCTCCACTACCTCAAAGGTAGAGGTCATGAATGAACTGAGAACTAACCTGGTAGGAGCAGAATCCACCTGCCCAGGATGGCTGCAAGCATCCTCAATATCCTGTCTTGACACAGAGGTTGGAGCCAAACTGTCCAGCAGCAAGACTCCAAGTGGAAGTGGCAGCTCTGAAAACATCAGTCTCAAATCCAAACCCTGGATCCAGCACTAATACTACTACTGCTCCTACAGGTTTCTGTCTCTGACAAACTTGGAGATGTCTGGATCAGAGAAGATGTTGGAGTCAATGAAGGCCAGGCCTTAGGATCCGAAACAGACAGACTCAAAATTCTCAGGTATGACTCTGAAGTCAGGGGACAGATCTGAGTTGGAGTCAAAAGTTGGGATTGGACTGATGGTAGGCTTACAAATGTGATGGGAGATAGAGACTGAATGACTCCCAAATGAATCTGGGTTTTGAGAAATTTTCGCATCATCCTATCCATATCTGCTCCTGTCAAGCTCCTAGTTAAAGAGGCTGAAGGTGGTCTGGAAGCTCAATGGGGTGTCTGTTGCATGAAATGTGAA
Source organism: Protopterus annectens (assembly GCF_019279795.1). Classification (NCBI taxonomy): domain Eukaryota; kingdom Metazoa; phylum Chordata; order Ceratodontiformes; family Protopteridae; genus Protopterus; species Protopterus annectens. The sequence continues at coordinate 1,713,013,397 of NC_056739.1, read as the reverse complement.
TGGAGTCTTGAGGAAATAGGCTCTGGAGAGAATCCAAGTGACCTATGAAGTGGAAACTTTGATTTGGATAAAGTTGGATCTGAAAGAGAAGCCTGATCTGAAGATCTCTGTTAAGATCAAGTTGGATTTGAGGAAGAACTCAGACCTGAGGACTTTGCAATGTTCTTGGGCAGACCCATGCCTGAAATAGAAGGATGAGAGCAATTGGAGGAAAGCCTCCTTGAATCTTTAACCTTGCCAGCAGAATTCTCCTTGTGTTTCTCTGATTTCTTGGAGGAGGGGGGAGGTCCAGAAGATGAAGAAAAAGAAGAAGATGGAAGTAGGCCTTTCAACTCAATCTTGTTTCTATGCTTGACCAGTATTTTGCAATTAAACCCTTCACAAAGTTTGTGATTAAACCCTGCACAGATGTTACAATCGGTGTTAAGGTGCCCTGCTCCGAGGCAATACATGTATTCAGAGTGGGCATCTGAATTGGGAATTTTGTACCAACAAGATGAGCTTTTTTTAAAACTAGTTGGTTTGTCAGACATCTTGAACCAACTGACAGCAACAACAGCAGCAACTACAATAACACAAAGGCAAGGAAGACAAGAAAGGACAGACTAACAACAATGGTAAATCAGAAAAGCCAGCAATGGTACAAACAGAAATGCCAACAATGGTAAAAGGCAGGAGTACTGAACACTGAGGTAGTGTAAACAATAGCAGAAACAATAGTAAGGGCACGAAGCCCAAAGAGACTGATATCAAAAAATATACTCTATATAAATATTATATTCTTATATCTCTAGAGAAAAAAGAGAGGAAACAAGGAACTAGACCAACAGTTACCCACTAAAGGGGAAAAAAAGAAATACAGTGACTCATCTAACTCCAAAGACCACTTGAGCTACAGGTGACCATATTCAAACACTGAAATGGCAAACGATATCTAATGTAATCCAGGCTAAGGAGAGGATTATAGGTAAGAGAAGGAGCTCAAGCTATGGAGCCAAAATCTATTAAAGTGGCCAAGTCAGAGCTGACGTTGGATCTGAGACCCATCGGTTGAGGAATGGACAAAAAAGGCAACATCAGATATGGCAATAAAAGTTGTAAGCCTAAGCAATATAGGAATAGAGGAATAATACCATGCAATAGACACAGGGATCATAAGATGCCTTGCTGTATGCACCTATAAGTAGGTATACTTAAAAGTTCTTTCCACCCTGTACAAGTTCCTAATAGTAACCATCTCCCACATCAAACAGAGCCAGACATGTTAACCCTGGTATAAACTTATGTCTACCCATTCAATCATCAAGACTAGTCTTAAAGTCAGAGAAGGTTGTATTTTACTTGACCTGTATTTGTAACTTATTCCATATGATGGGAATACATTGCATTTGAAACTAATCCCTCCAACAAGTCTTGTTTATTAAGTGGGAAAAGTTCTTGGCATGGGTGTTTGTAAAGCCATTGGTTTTGTGAAGAAATAGGAGGTCAAATAGGATTGGGACTTTCATGGCTCAAAAAGTGAGCTATAGATTACCCTAGAGCTGCAAAGCACGAGAGCTGTGCTAATCTATTAGAATAGTTTATGGATTAATGCCTATACATTTATTTTTATGTTAAAAATTATTGGGGCCCTTCTAGTTCAGTGATATGCATTTAATTTTTTTTTAGGGAGACTGTTAAGAATGAAGTTTTGTTGAATGCAACATTTGATTCTGATAATCATAGTGTTAGTAGTGATGGTAGGTTTTCCATGCAGTTCTAATTGTGATATTAATGTCTATTGCCAGTTTGACACTCATGATGTAATGTACATGAGTTGTTTTATACCTCTGTTTAGTAATGACACTATTCAGCATTTTTCTGCATTATTAAATTATAGTGTTGAACAAAATATTACAATTTTCTAAAGAATAAAAGTAATTTACAGTATAATTTAATGAAAAGTGAATGGCAGTTAATGAAAAGTGAATGGCAGGAGTTACAATATTTAGGTAAACAAAGGGATTTAGTTTCTAAACCAGCTGATAAGGGTAGCAAATTAATGGTTATGGACTTTTCTCAATACCTGAAAATGTGTTACAAGCATCTAGACAATCAAGATGTATATAAGATTTCACTGAGTATAAGAAGGCATTAAGGTGTTATCAGGAATTGCTAAATAAGGTTTTAGGCTAGGTTATTTTCATGTAATGATGCAGAAAAAACATTAGTTATGACAATTGTACTATGGATTATTTTTTTTCTCTTCCAAAAATCCATAAGAAATTGTTAGGTCCACCAGGTCACCCAATTATTTTGACTTGTAATTATTTCACACATAATCTAGCATGTTTTTTACATAAGTATTTGATACCTAAAGTGACTGTCTTGCCCTCATATTTCCAAGATGTATATAGAAACCCACGGTGGTGGTGCTGCGGTAACGTTGTCGCCTCACAGTAAGACGCTGTCCAGTTCGGTTCTCAGCTAGAGAGTCTTCTGCATGGAGGTATGCGTGAGTGGGCGTATCTGCATTAAAGGTTGTGTGTCAGGCCTGGCAAGCAGGTACGTAAAAATCAACTGCCAATCATTAGCGGACCGGAGTTCTGCTGTGGCAACCCCTAACCGGGAAAAGCCAAAAGACACAAATTTGATTTTATAGAGAAAATAAAAAATGTTCAGTGGACTCAAGATATGTATTTTATTACTTTAGATGTGGTTAGGTTATATACTAACATTAATCATGCCTTTGGGATAGAAGCTTGTTATTATTTTTAGGCATATAATCACAGGGCATATTATCTTGTTTTATTAGCTGATTTTTGTCTTGGTAATACTGTTTTTCAGCTTAATGGACGGTTGCATAAGCAGTTGCAGGGTACGACCATGGGGGCATTATTTGTCCCTATGTATGCCAATATGTTTATGTTTTTTTTTTCAGATTGTTATGTACGTAATAGCTTTTTTAGGAAGTATGTGTTGAAATATTACAGGTTTAGTAATTTTTATATGTAAGGTGGGCTGGTATAGGTTATCACAATTTGTATGTGATATGAATGAAAACAGATTTAATTTAAAGTTTGACGGAGTATAAATGGGAAACACACTAGTCTTTTTAGACATTGAAATTGAAGAAATTATGAATTACAACATTAAGACAAAAGTAAATAGGAAGTTTGAAAGTGGGAATCAATTCTTGCATGGACATAGTTGTCACCTGCCTTATACTTTGTCGGCTTTACCCTGCCCTATGGAGAATTTTTGAGACTGCATAGGTTATGCAGTGATGATAGGGAATTTAATAGTGAGTTACGAAAGAAAATGTTTAGCAGAAGAGGTTATGATAGTGAGATTTTACGGGAGAGTGTAAAAAAAATTAACAGGATTGATAATAGTCAAACTATTAAAGATAGGCCTCTCACAACGTTTGAAAAAGCTGAAAAGGAACAAACATTTTTTGTTACCAGATACAGTTTATTCAGTATGGAATTGATATAATTAATAATTTTTTACAAGTGTTTTTGGTGCAACATAAGGATTTTATGAGTATATTAGAGAGAAAGCCATGTATCTCATATAAACAAGGCAGGAATATTGGTGATATAATGGTTCATGGAAAATTTGTTGCACCATTGGAAAGTATGACTATGGAGATCAGTTTTAAGGAAATGGTCCTTTGTGGTAAATATTCCTGTAGAAATTTTGTGGTTAGCAATTTTTCTAGTATTAATGAAAGGAAATAGGAAACTTAGGGGAATTTTAGACGCGATACTGTGGGGATGGTGTATGCACTTAAAAGTCCATGTGAAAAGTTTTATATTCTGAGAACAAAAGGGCATTTACAAGAAGAATAAAATAATGCATTAGGGATACAAAAATGTAAAATGGAGAGCCCAGTGTCTATGCATTTTAAAGTCCATCCTAATAGTAACATTGAGGGACATCAAGTAACAGTCTTAGAACAAATACATATTGAGACATTTCATGAAGTTAATATAAAAAATAAACTGCTTCAGAAATAATCCATTTTTGTTTTGAAGCTTGATACATTCTCTCCCAAAGGGTTAAATATGGAATGCAATTGGAGGGTGTTGATTTAATTGTTTAATTAATTAACTTTGTAAACATGTAATAATTAATGTATTGGTATATAAAGAGTGGATTTTTAGTGAAATTTTGTACTCTGTAAAGGCTGTTGAAGCAAAGGTGCAAAAGAGCTTTTGAAGCATTTTTTCTGTTTTCTATAACAAAAAACCTTTTGGATTCCTGGTGTTCGGATTCGTGCTTTGCTATTATAAAAACAGTTGTGCTAATCTGTTAGAATACTTTATGGATTAACACCTATATAAATATATATATATATATATATATATATATATATATATATATATATATATATATATATATACACACACATATATATATATATATATATATATATATATATTTATGTTAAATATTATTTGGGCCCTTCTACTTCAGTGATATGCTTAGATCTGTATGTACGAAAGAGGGCACTGCATTTGATGAGGAGTCTGATGAAGGAATAGTACAGTGGTAAGATTATTTCTTTTGGTTTTGAAGATATTCACTTCAGAATTAACTGGGCCAGATAGAAGGATTTCCTTACTATGGTGGAAATGTGACGAATGCATGACAGAGGGTTATCCATCTAAGTATCCAGGTCTGTTATGATTGCAGCTGTTTCAAACAGAGTACCACTTATAACATATAAGGTGGGGACAGCTTTTTTTTGATGAACATTTCTATGGTACACTTTTTTGGATTTAGCCTGAGACGATTTTAAGCACACCAGATAAGTACATATCCAGCCCTTCTTGGAGCAGCCTACTATCCATGGACACTGAATAGCAGTGCTCATCTTGCAGTCATTAGTAAACCTGGTCAGCCACACTTCAGGGATATTGACTTTGATGTCTGCAAAATAAATGGCAAGCAGGAGTGGGCCCAGCACTGAAAACTGTGATATGCTACAAGTTACAATTTTGCATTCAGAGAAGGTACCGATACAAGTTACAATTTCACATTCAGAGAAGGTACCAACAACTTTCACTACATGGGGTCTATTGGATAGTCAGTTTGTAATCCAATGAATAATGTCATGGTTTACATTAAATGTGTCTAACCTTTCAATAATACCTGCATGAGGAATAGTGTCAAAAGCATTGTCCAGACCAAGATAAGCAGTGCGCACATAATGACCACTGTCCATAGCCTCTACAACCTATGTATAGACGTTTACTGGGTTCGGAAGACAGAACCTGCCCTTCACATAGTCAGACTGAGTGGGGTCTAGATAAGGTACATTTCCTATGCCTGCATAAATGAGTTCCGTTATGATATGTTCCATGGCTTTGTATACAAGACTGGTGAGGCTAATGGTCCTATAATTACCTAGGTCTGTGCATGGGACATCCTTGTGTAAAAGTGTCCCACTGGCTGGTTTGTGTGCATCAGGTATAAACCCTGGGAAGAGGCTGAAGTTAGACTCTCAGGTAGCATTGATGAGAATGCAGCATAGTATGTTATCTGGTTCAACAGAAACATTTTTTTAGCTTTTGACAGGGATTTTAATTCTTTTCCAAGGTGCTTACATGGGAAACTAGGTTTTCAGGGATAGTGGACACAGTCGTCTGCTAATATATTGGCTAGAGCATTTGCTCTGAAATTTGTGATATTATTTTGGATGAGCTCATTGCATTGTTGAGCATTATTCCTTTATTTCCTGAAATAACTGAAAAAAATATTTGTAGTTTCGTTTGGTATCTATACTGACCTTTAAGTCTGTACTATGATTTACATTTAGTAATAGTCTTAAGTTCCTTGTTGACATATTTCATTGTGTTTTTTACTTATAGGGGATGGGGGTTTCTTACAACTTTTTATTATTTCCTTTCTTTTCTTATATTATTAATATTAATATTGGAGCTCTACCACATAGATTTATTCTTAAATTTATCATTATATTTAAGGGGAACAGGTATACACTAAAATAATAATGCATGCTTAAAACTATCACTCCAAATTAGTACAGCAAAACAAATAATTAAATTTAACTAAGAATTCTATTAGATGTTTAAAATTCTAAATAAGCAGTAAATGCACTTACCTGGTTCACAGTACATTGCCCTTAAAAAAGAAGATATATCATAGACTTGCTAAACAAGGACTGTGTTGAATGCCTGAATTTAGGAAGGTAATATATTCCAGAGCACTAGGGTAAGATACATACATGAGAGTAAGGATATTAGGCACAAAGGCTCCTTCAGATAAGCAGTACCATTATCACTTATGCCATAGATGGTGAGCATAATGCATATATCAGTACTCTAGGCAGTTTTTAAACCATTAGCCCCATATACATCTTTTTTTTAATTTTAGGACCATTTTAGAACCATGTATATACAACCATATGTTTTTCAGAATTTGCCATCTTGATTGCTTTAAACTATATTCATCTAAAGGATTGTTTTAATTTATATTCATTGATTAATAATAAAATCCATCTGCATGTTTTTTAATTTTACTAGCCTTGATCATTTTCCATCAAGAAGTGAAACAAAATTTACGCACCAGTAATAAAATTACCCTTTCAGAGCATTTCAACTATAAAGAACCACTTAAACCACTGCCATTATAATCTGTCAGTGTTTGTACCCATCAATTAAAGCACTGTATGGATGTGTACTCCTCACATACCTGATTATGATAAAAAAGGATCACAGTAAAAACTGCAACGTGCTTTATATAATTGCAACTTAATTATATAAATCCAGTCTAATGACTGCTTAATCTGATCATTATAGCAGAGTCAGATATTTTCATCTATAGACAGCCCATGCACCAAACACATATAGCCACATAGCTGACTGTGTATATCTCAGATGTGTGACTGTGGAAAATAAAATAACAGTGGTCACAGTAATACATTCAAATTTGAGTAATGCAAGCACACAGTAGCCACAGCAAAGTTTTTCAAATTACTTTATGCACATGCACAATCCTGCAAAGCCAGATTAATGACCATTTAAAATGAAAAGATGACAAAGAGGATAAGTTAGTTTTAGCAACAGACAGACCCTATGCCCTCCCAGCCATTATACCAACTTTGTCAACTGAGTAGCTCTCAGAGTTCTTATTACTATATTAATATGTAAAGGCCATGGCAATATATTCAAGTTTGCTTCATACAAACACACAGTAACCACATTAATACAACTTAATTCACACAAAAATGATTAATGACTGTTTCAAATGAGCAGATAATGGAAAGGTACCTTACTTTCAGCCACTGATAGCCAACCACCTCAATCAGCAGTTATAGCCACTTTGTTAATGGACAGCACCTCAGACATCTTATTGTGATAAAAATAATAGCTATATTAACATGACCCAGGTCATAGGCAAAGATCTGATGCCCTAAAACACTAAGTTGAGGAGCGAAAAAAGAAAAAAGGTCCATTCTCTGATCTGGCAGTCCTCAACACTAGAGAAGTACCAGATCCTAACAAGCAATACTTCCATGCTCTACATTCTCTTATCTAGCATTCCTCTCTTCTCTGATAAGGAGGAATGCCAGATCATATTACCCTATGCCCTTGTGCTGTACATGAAAGCAGAAAAAAATAGAACTGCTGATCGTGACCCTTAACACCTTGCACCTGTGGTGGCTGACCCTTCACTCCACCCTAGCTAGGCTTTTGAAAATAATACAAAAGAAGTAAATTTACAACAACAAACAAAATCAAAACAGAGGACAACAAGGTTATACAAACATTTGAATATCACATTCATACTAAAGAAACTTTACAGAAAGCAACAAAGTCTTAAATAGATATTGAATAACTTTATTTATTTATTTATAATTACCTTTGTTGACTGGGTAGTCTGGCTGTGCTGTGGTAGCCCCTTGTCAGTGGAAGTCTGAGGAAAAAATCTCCACTAACCAAGTCGGCAATTTTAAAAAAGCCTAAAATTACAGTATGCATGTAAATGACTGAAAGGCAGGTGCACAGAAAAAACTGCAGTCAATAACACAGGGTCATTAAATATTAATACAAGATAATTTGTCATATATACAGTGAGATTTACAGTGTCAATTTACAATTTTATATTTATGGGTAGGAAAAATAAGAGAGGTGATGTGGGAGAGATAGTGGCACAAAGCAAGGAGGAGGTGATAAACAGAAAGCCGAGAGTAGGTGTGTGAAGGTGAATAGTGTATAGATTTGTTAGGTGATACAGTTAAGTTGTAGTTAAGCTGAGGTGGGTGTAGATGAGAGTATGAGCTGCAACTTTGCTGGAGGGGAAAACTTGTCAGGTGCTAGGTAAAGATAAAATAAGTGACAGTAAGGACAAATGGATAGAAGACAGTAAGATGTTTACACTGAAAATTTGTTTTGCTGAGGTATATGGGGTAATGAAGGTGTATAAGGGCCATACTGCAGTACTGAGTATTCAAATAGCATTTTTGGTAGTGTAAGGTACCTGCTCAGCTGTCTAGCTAAGCTTAATAAAGCATACATTTGTTTTTCACTACCAGGTGAGTTTTTAGTTGTTTTATTGAAATCGTCATATGTACTTAGAGCATGCAGAATATTTATGAGATAATTCCACAGGGCTGAGGCAATGTTAGGGCAGGATCCTTCGCATGTAGCTAATAAAGATGGGGGTCTCAGTAGGGTTGCATTAAGAGAGTATGGGTTACTTGTGATTTGAGGCTTATTTCTTAGTGGTAGAAAGTACCTGGTATAAAGCAGCTTGTATGTGAATGTATTAAGGAGGAAGGCTGCTTTAGGTATGATGAGGAGCTAATTGGATTCCTCTGTAGTTGAGCAGTGATGTTCAGAATTAGGGCTTCGGTGAATGAATATATGTATTTTGTTTTCTACAGCATCTTAGTATTATGTCCAGATAAGAGTGCATTGATCATTAGTGCATATTCTAGTCTTAGAATTAGAACCTTTAATAGCAATGGCAAACTCATCTCCTTTACAAAGTATGTGTGAGATTGTATAGGCTCTTTTTAATTGTGATAGTGTCTTTTGTGCTTGAGTTTTAACAAGTGGTTGGAAAGTGAAATGTTGATCAATAGTTACATACAGATACTTTTTCCTTGACTATGGACAGGTACTGTCCATTAGACTCAGTTAAGGCGCATGAAGAGATGATAGATCGTTTTGGTGGGTGATTTCTAGCAGAAGCACTAAAGATTTAATAAAATTTAAACAGATATTGTTATGTAACCAGTTCTAAACCACTACTAGATTATTTTGGAGGGAGATGTTAGTCTTAAAACCAGAAACAAATTTATAAATCGGATTATAGTGTATAGCAAGCAATTTATATTTGGTAGTTCCCAAGCTAGGTAATTTATATAACAAAAAAAGAAAAAAGTTAAAGGATTAGGGGCTCTGGGGCTCCTCTGCATGTTCAGTACCCTTTACAGACATAGCATAGATAGTGGAGAGAATAAATGTTCTGTTCACTAAAACGTTACTGAGCCAAGTACAGATTTCTGCTGTAGACCATCACTGATGCAGTTGTTGCAGAAGCTAATCATGGTCATTGGTTTCAAAAGCCCTTTCCAGATGAAAAAAAATGGCTCCCCTTAGAAAGCTATTCTGTTGTTACTACGTACATCCCTCATTAACCAGTATAATACAGCTAGTGTAATGTATGTGGCACTAAAGCTCTATTACTGTGGAGTAATAATACATTTTTAAATCAATATTAAAATTTGAGCATAGGTAATCATTTTCTAATCACACTTTTATCATAAATTTATCACACATTCTAAATAAAATAAATAAAATAAAAATAAAATGTCTTTGCTACAGAATTTTATTATAGATAAAAATTTAGTGGCAATCTTTGCTGATGAAACCTTAAGCAGTGGGTGTAAGATAAAATTCTTTATATTTTAGATACATATTATGTTATTACATGAGAGTCTGTTTTGATATGTTCTCCTGGGAGGTTGTCTGGTGTTGTGGTAGTAGGTTACATTTGTAGTACATTCCCCCGGATTTACTAATCTTCTGTGCAGGACTAGTCTAGTCCTGCATGGAAGCAGATGCTTAGGAGCAGGATGGCAGTGCGCCATGCATATTAATGAAGACGCGCTGCCCGACCTCCTAGGCATACACGGAGCATGTACGAGTGCAGGGGGTGTGTCTAAGAGCAGAGCTCTCAGAATAAACATGCCCCTGCAAAGTAGAACAGCGGAAAGTGGAAATAAATGAGCGAGGTCACTCATATGTGTCTGCATATCCCCACCAACAGTCCCCCATGTGTACAACAGCAACAGTACATATAAATAAATTGAAGTAAACCTGTTATATTTATCTTAAATCCGAGTACAGCTAACCGTAGGTGCGCAGATGTGCCCATCGCTTAGCTAAGGGTAAAGCAGCTTAAAAGGCTGAAGAGGATAACAAGGAAGATTTATGCAAATGAAGAAGCACAGCAGTGGTGTAATGGGCAGAGCATCTGCCTAACAAGCAGGCATTCCTGGTTTGAGTTCCACTGCAGCACATACCATTCTCCATGTAAAATCTGTATATGAACATTTTTTTTCTCATATATTCCCTGTATAACCTATTAATAACATTAAATGTGAACTGGATGACTGTATTAATAAGGCACTAGTAAGCAGGTTTAAGCACAAATAAGCAGTAGTAAGTATATATAAGCACTAGTAAGTGTGTTTAAGTGCGTTTGCTCGGGGTAAGCATTACCAACACAGATTAAGCAAAGTAGAAGCTACCTGACTTTTTGAAACTGTAACTGGAGGTTAACAGTGCTTAGCTCCAAGTAAACCTGCGCACACCCGCGTACAACAGCTTTAATGTGCCATAATCACTCTGTGCCCAACGGCCCATGTTCTGTCCAGCAACAAAATAAATAGCTCCTGCAAGGCTCAAACCAAGGACCCTACACACCATAGACAAAGGGAATTACCACTAAACTATGACAGATACAAATAAAGTCGACGTTGTCAGAAACATATCATCCAGTCCAGTCATGCAACAGCACAGAGAATCTAGACCTACAGCTAGATGGACGTGTGTGTGCAAATATATTACCATCTAAATGGATACAACATATCTATAGATGTAGTCACATATATATATTCATATATATATATATATATATATATATATATATATATATATATATATATATATATATATACATATACAGATACATATACAAATATATGAACAGATATACATGCAAATGCCGACAACTACACATATATATGTCAACTTCCATACGTCCACATATACACAGCAAGTTACACATATGTACACAGAGAAATGTCCCCATAGGTATATACGGACATAGTTAGAAATATGTAAGCAAATATATACACCCACAGAGGTATATACAGACATCTGTAGATAGCAATGGTAGATTAACAGACACATAGATGTCCACATGCACAGTGAAAGGCCTTGACAGGCCCCAAACAATATATGTCACATATGAACTGGCATAGTCCCCGGCCAGACAAACATGTCCGCCCTGCAAAACACTACCAAGCTCAATGTAATGCACATGTGTCATTGAAATAGGGATTTACATTAGCCCACGGTCATGTTCCACATGTTGACATCACATCCCCCTCTCCCCCATCCACTAGGCGGCCCGAGCAGTACAGACCCATCCAAACGAGGCCATCCACAAGCCATGCATTCATTACCCACAGTTCTGCTTCCATGCACCCACTGCACACACGCAGCCACCATCTCAACCCTGGTTACCAGCCCGTAGCTACCACACCACTACACATTGCCCCCCCCTCCACACTCCCCTCCTCGGGACCCATCCCTTATGTTGTCTTGACCCAAGTATCCTAGGCCTGGCACATGCTGTAGTCCATGCACATAGCCATGGGTACCTATGTAACTCTGGGTGTAGATGAAAGTTGTATACCCAATGTTCAGGCTGTCCCGCATGATTACCGGGTACTAACAATAGAATTCATGTGCGACTCTGTGTACACTAACGGATTTAGTTGCAGGTATTGCAAAGCATACGTGGCACACAAGGTTGGCCGGTATGCACACGAAACAGTACCCAGCAATAACAAGGAACATGACAGGATATGCAGCTAAATATGTAGAGGTATGTGTGTGTATTTATATATACCCATAACTACACGGAGATATACATCTCCCTCTCTGTAATACAAATGTATACATACATAGACAGACATATATAAATACCCACATATAGATATATACATATGCAGCCACCCATACATCTACATGTTGTTTTTTATATATATATATATATATATATATATATATATATATATATATATATATATATATATATATATATATATATGGATCCAGGTTACTACATCGACAACTGAGAAGACCGACATCCACTTCTCCGACACGAAAACACCGACACAGAAATAATTGAAACTGCAAATCACGGACATTTAACAGGTAACGGGTTTAAATTTCGCTAATCATGCCTACCATAAGGACTAAGTAATACAATGATCGTAACACATGCATAACACTGCCACACTTACTAAAACATGGTAGGCATGATTAGCGAAATTTAAACCCGTTACCTGTTAAATGTCCGTGATTTGCAGTTTCGATTATTTCTGTGTCGGTGTTTTCTTGTTGGAGAAGTGGATGTCGGTCTTCTCAGTTGTCGATGTAGTAACCTGGATCCATATATATATATATATATATATATATATATATATATATATATATATATATATATATATGTGTGTGTGTGTGTGTGTGTGTGTGAACACACACAGATATATAGCTAGGATATGATACAGCTGTTAAGAATTACATATGTTCCCAGGCCATGCCAATGGGGTGAGGAGCCCAATCAACAAACATGTAATATGTAGCATAAACTACCCCCAGCTAGACAGGTGAAACATACAAAGACACAATAAAAGTAAACAAACCACCAATTCCCAGACTACAGGCAGGATACTACCAGTGGGAGAGACCTGCCAAGTATAATCTTGAAACAAAGAGAAGAATGTCCCTTGCGGGACAAGCCAAATATTTTATGGCTATTCGGCCGTCCAGCCATTACACGGGTAACCTACGGCAGGGCACGCATGTTCCTAGACTACAAGGTTGGGGAAACCTGATGACCCATGGGGTGAGACAATATACGTGATGAGTCCAGAGAAGTTGGGAGTGAGCAGTGTGTACTGGTGTGTTCAGACCCAACCTACACCCGGAGTAAGGAAGAGTGCCGAAGAGGAGATGTGGGTGGGGAACTATGGGTATGAAATTATGGGCCTAGTCATGCAGGTTTTGGCTGGAGCAGTTCTATGCGGACTGCCCCAGGGATATAGTGTGCACTGGGCAGAGCCAATGCCTAACGAGCAGCCACGCGTGGTACGAGTCCCACAGCAGCAAAGTCTAGTTTACATGGCAAAGGACGGTATAACCAGATGTGTTGTTGCAAACCCACTGAATGACACCAAAGAACACATGGTCACAACTCCCCACTGTAGGCATATAAGTTGAACTAATTGGCATCACAATGTATTATTGCTGTCCTCATTCCCACCTAGGCGTGTGAGTGTCCAAACCTACCCACAAGTACAGGGTATATACACAGCTGTCACTGTAGAAGAAATGGCCAGCTGTGGACCTTCCCTTCAGCCTTCCTGCACATCCCTGGACATGTCCCCTACTATCAGCCCCTCTGTGTGGCCCAATAATACCACTTACCTACCGACCCCTGTTTCATTACTAGTAATGTTCATAGTTACAAGTAGGTGACACCCTCCACACAACTATATTGGCAGAATCTGGAGCCCCCAACCCAGGTGTATTACTGCAGCTGTCCCAGACAACACATGTACATAACACATGAAGGGAAAACTCAAGCACACTTGGATCCCCACCTGTGCAACACTTGGTGAAGTCCACCCCTCAACTAACAGTCCATACCCCTACACCAACTACTGACACCGACACCTCCTGTCCTGCCTCGCATACATATTCCAACACCCTGCAAACCTGCACTACTGCTCCCCCACCAATCAGTCAAATGGCCTACTTTACAGTTAAAATGTCCCCCCCCCCACTTACCTTCTTACACCTTCACTATTCACGTCTACTCTACAACACAGGTATGGCATAACTAAACCTAACCCAAATACCTAAGTGTAACCTATCCAGAACTGCGAAACTTGAATCCCACTTCACCTTACACTGACCTTCGGCAACAGTCTTACCTGACATGTTTACCTGACTTAAGCATGTATAATACCGACATGTTCATGAAGTAGCGTGGGGGTATGTAGCAGCAAGCGGGAGTATACCTGTTTGGGCAGTGGTAAGCAATGCTCACACTGGTTAAGCAATGTGGAAGCCAACCCAGTGTAAGATGCCGTAACCAGAGGTCAGCAAGTCTGAGCCTCTTGCACACCAGTGCATACCCACCTACCCACCTACACTTCCCCCGCAGTGCCTTAGGCACGCTGTAGCCAACAGCCCTCGGCATGGCCAGTAACAAAATAATCAGCACTCCCAGGTTCCCACATCCCCCCACCCTGCACACTGTAGTCCAAGTGAAAGGGAGCATGGGTATGACATTAAGGTAGAAATATGCAAATTAAGCAGAACTGTAAGAGTGTAGTGGGCAGAGCATCTGCCAAACATGCACAAATTCCTGGTTTGAGTCCCACTGCAGCACATTCTATTTACCATGTGAAATCTATATATCAACATCATTTTGCTGTATAACCTACTAAATGACATTTATACTTGAACAGGAGTACTGCATTACATACAGACCTACTCACAATTCAAAGGACATGAGATGACACACAGTTATGTATACCCAGACAACCTTTATTGGTGTATTTTACAATAATGTATGCCATTACTTAAAGCACATAGATCTGGACTTATTTAATCAGTGAGGAATGCAAGGCCCACACAAAACAGTAGATGCAGACAGTGCGGATATATAACATACTTTGCTGTCCAGGCCAAGCCTGTCAATTCATACAACTGTAGACAAAGGATTTGCCATCAAGATAGGTAACAATAAACAATAACAGATGTAGTTCAGCAGCCATCAGTTACATCCTGTAGTCAAGGCCTATGGGGACATTTATTACCTGTGGTAATGTCTATGTATCTGTCACATGTATGGACCCTGACCAACAAATGTCGTGGGAGTCTACGATATGACTGGGATGATAGCAGGAATGCTAGCAGTAAATAATGATAGGCCCATTACCGAACAACCCCTAACCGTATCACAGCAGGACAAAGCCAGCCATATATGTGGAGGACAGAGGCAGGAACACAGGGCCATACTCGTAATATTGCTGTTAAATACTGTGTAAATTGCTGGTGTTACAGGATTCATTGCAACATAACCAGAAAAAACGTTAGTTGAGGAAGAAATAAACAGCACAGGCAGAAATAGCATACTCCTTTTTAATAAACGCTTTTGTCGAAAGACTTCATCAGAATACTACAGAGAGTTTTGGAAAACACTTTAAATACTGACTGTTACAAACAATTATCCAATCAAGCAATAAAATAATTAAAAACTGAAGCAATGTGGTAAAAAACCTAACTTAGTCAAATAACTTCATTTTAATGTTTTTGTCAATGCATAATTTACAGTCCTTTAGAAAACATTTAATGTTTATAGCATCATTTAATCCAGGAAATTTGTCCGATTTTAACTTAATTTGCCACAAGGTTTCCCTTTGTTCAACATAGTTCTTAAAATCACCCCCTCTTAAATCTGTCTTACATACTTCCAGTACTGAGAATAAAAACTTTTTAAAATTATGACATACTATGGAATGTTTATATAAAGCATTGGTCTCATCATGCTTGCTAATACTATAACGAATACGGGTTTTTAAACTTCTGGTAGTCATTCCAACATAAAAAACTGGACATGTACTACAAACACTAATATAAATAACCCCTTTAGTGCAACAATCAACATAACCAGGAACCTCTAGTGTCCTCCTTAGGGTATCAACTGCAATATAGGGCCCTTCAGAAATGTACCTACACATATTACAGTGATGACAAGAAAACATACCCTTTTTCCTTATGCTAGCTGGTTCTTTAGAGCTTTTGTTATTTTCCAATGTTTTTTTTATATTGAAATTATTTCTAAAAACAAAATTTGGTCTAATCCCTAGAATATTTGAAATGTCAGGATTTCCTTGTATAATTTTCCAGTTACTTTCAAGCAAACGTTTTATAACTGCACTGTCAATACTCATGTCTAAGGAACAAATCAGTTTGCCATCTCTACTGATGTTGGTTTTACCCATGGGCATAAGGGCTTCATTATTAAAATCAGCCACATTCAATATTGCCTGATAATGTGAAGACCTTTTATTCAAAACTTCTTCAACAATGTTGTCTAATAAAAGTTTATCATACCCCCTATTGATAAACATAGATCTAATAAAATTAATTTCCAAACAAAGATCTTGCTCTTTTGATGTCATACGGCAAGCCCTAATGAGCTGACCCTTGGGTATGTTTTTGACTGTATGTCTAGAGTGCCCACTACGATAGTGGAGATAGCTGTTAGTAAAGGTCTTTTTACAATGAATTCGACTGTGGAAACGATGTTCAATTTGGTCCCTCCAACAGAACTCCTATTTTAGGAGGAAAGGGGAAATATTGTCATTATGGAACAAGATGTGTATAAACAAAAAATGTTAGAAATTTTGAATAACGAAGAAGAATATGAAGTTGTCCCCCTTTTTGAAATTAAGAGAAAACAGCGTTTAATTCATTCACATCTGTATGAAGCATTGATGTCTAGTGAAATAACTATTGAAATTTATGATTTTTGTGTTAATGAACAGCCTAAAATAGGAGTTCTGTTTGGTATTCCGAAAGTACACAAAAATCTTTTGGATCCACCATTTAGGCCGATAGTTTCTTCACCCCATTCAGTTACTGAAGGGATATCACTTGTCCTTGATGCTATTTTAGGACCTTTAATATTTGAACAGGCGTCATTTATCAAAGACTCTTGGCATTTTTTGATTAAGCTGAGAGACTATGTAGATAGACTAGTTTTTGATCCCAATAGGTTTATTATTTTTACTATGGATGTAGTATCACTGTATACTTGTATTCCCCATGAAGAAGGGGTGGAGGCAATAAGAATTCTGCTTACCAAGAGTAACAAGTATAGTGTTGGTAGTGTTTCTATTATTTGTAGATTACTGGACATTGTGCTACATAATAACTATTTTTTGTTTGATCAAACTTTTTACAAACAAAAAAGAGGGGTAGCAATGGGTTCTTCTGCTGCACCCTCTTATGCCAACCTTGTTATGACCTGGTGGGAACAGGAGTATCTTGACCGGCTGAGGAGCAAATTTCATATTTCTTTTTATTATAGATTTATGGATGATTTAGTTTTCATTATCAAAGGAAATCATGATACTGTCAATAACTTTATTTCTGAAGTTAATTCATCAGTTAGTTTTTTGAAGTTTACCACTGGTGACATTGGGTTATCTGTTAGTTTTTTAGATATACAGTTTTGGTGGGACCAAATAGAACATCGTTTCCACAGTTGAATTCATCGTAAAAAGACCTTTACTAACAGCTATCTCCACTATCGTAGTGGGCACCCTAGACATACAGTCAAAAACATACCCAAGGGTCAGCTCATTAGGGCTTGCAGCATGACATCAAAAGAGCAAGATCTTTGTTTGGAAATTAATTTTATTAGATCTATGTTTATCAATAGGGGGTATGATAAACTTTTATTAGACAACATTGTCGAAGACGTTTTAAATAAAAGGTCTTCACATTATCAGGCAATATTGAATGTGGCTGATTTTAATAATGAAGCCCTTATGCCCATGGGTAAAACCAACATCAGTAGAGATGGCAAACTGACTTGTTCCTTAGACATGAGTATTGACAGTGCAGTTATAAAACGTTTGCTTGAAAGTAACTGGAAAATTATACAAGGAAATCCTGACATTTCAAAGATTCTAGGGATTAGACCAAATTTTGTTTTTAGAAATAATTTCAATATAAAAAAAGCATTGGAAAATAACAAAAGCTCTAAAGAACCAGCTAGCATAAGGAAAAAGGGTATGTTTTCTTGTCATCACTGTAATATGTGTAGGTACATTTCTGAAGGGCCCTATATTGCAGTTGATACCCTAAGGAGGACACTAGAGGTTCCTGGTTATGTTGATTGTTGCACTAAAGGGGTTATTTATATTAGTGTTTATAGTACATGTCCAGTTTTTTATGTTGGAATGACTACCAGAAGTTTAAAAACCCGTATTCGTGAACACATTTATAGTATTAGCAAGCATGATGAGACCAATGCTTTATATAAACATTCCATAGTATGTCATAATTTTAAAAAGTTTTTATTCTCAGTACTGGAAGTATGTAATACAGATTTAAGAGGGGGTGATTTTAAGAACTATGTTGAACCAAGGGAAACCTTGTGGCAAATTAAGTTAAAATCGGACAAATTTCCTGGATTAAATGATGCTATAAACATTAAATGTTTTCTAAAGGACCGTAAATTATGCATTGACAAAAACATTAAAATGAAGTTATTTGACTAAGTTAGGTTTTTTACCACATTGCTTCAGTTTTTAATTATTTTATTGCTTGATTGGATAATAATTGTTTGTAACAGTCAGTATTTAAAGTGTTTTCCAAAACTCTATGTGGTATTCTGATGAAGTCTTTCGACGAAAGCGTTTATTAAAAAGGAGTACGCTATTTCTGCCTGTGCTGTTTATTTCTTCCTCGACTAACGTTTTTTCTGGTTTTGCTTCGTTCAGTGGTTTCTTCAGTGATTCATTGCAACATACCCTTATGCAGGAATAACACATCAGGAACGCAAATGGATGTAGCCATGTACTGATAGCATGCAACAGACAGATTGCCGGGGATATATTTAAGACAAGACTTGTGTGGTGCACAGGAAAAAGCAAACAGACAATCCACTGGCCATCATGTGGATAGGCCCACTGCTGAGAGCTATGCAGGCAGACTGCATTCCATCCTAAACTACTATGTACATGCAAACACTGCAAGACCAGCAATATACAATGCACATAACAACACTACTCACTCTGTCTGTAGGTCATTTACCTCTTACAATTGTGTAGTTGCTCTGTGTCTGCAAGCCCTGCTGTAATAGGTACTGCAACCTGCCATCTGTAACACTGCTGCTCACATACAGGAAGGTGAAGGGGCAACGCCCACATAAGTCAGCAATATATTGTACTGGGTTGCCATGACAATGGTTAACTGAATCACTACACAGCACGCTGCATGCAGTCAGCAACTGTTGCACAGTGATTGATGCAGAGCCCATCACCTGATCATGTGCATCACCTACAAAAGCCATGCTGCAATCCATTCAAACCAACTTAATCGCTCTACTGGAGAGGGAGAGAGACAGAGAGAGAGAGGGGGAAAAAAAAAAGAAAAGATAGAATGAAGCTTACACACTGTGGGAATAAAAACCTACAAGCCAAAACCAGGAAGTCATCATACGTATCCAAAAAAAAAGGTATGTAAAACATAACTGTATGTAATTTAATATAGTATGTGGTATAGATTATGGGCGGCCATGGTGGTGCAGCGGTTACCGTTGCCACCTCACAGCAAGAGGTTCTCCGGTTTGATTCTTGGCTGGGGTGCCTTCCATGTCCTCCCTGTGGTCACGTGGGTTTCCTCCAGGTGCTCCGGTTTCCTCCCACATCCTAAAGACATGCAGTAGGTGGATTGGACACTCTAAACTGGCCCAAGGTGTGCATGTGTGTGTGCCTTCTGTGGAAGGTTGGGCACTGGGCTGGCAACTCGACGCCGTAAAACTCCACTGCCAATCATGAGAGGACAGATGATCTGCTGTGGTGACCCCTAACCAGGAAAAGCTGAAAGAATTAGAAGATGTGGTAGAGATTAATAGAATATATGATGAATATTTGATATGTGCCATCTGTATTTGTCCCTGTAATGTAATGATGTTCCTCTGAACAACTGCTCTGGACAATACTGCCTGTCCCTGTAAGCAGTGGGACATACCCCCCAACTGTGCAGATCAGCAATGAATGACAAAGATGTCAGCCATAATATCTGTGTATGTTATGTTAGTGTAGAAAATAGCTGGTGGTGGAAGTACTGCCGTCATGATAGACACATGGGTGTCAGAGCACACCACTTGCAGGACAGTCATGTTAATGTGTAATGTAGCATGCACAAATGCTATAGGTGTGTTATAGGCATACCAGCAATCTCACACCATATAAACCACCCTAATGTTAGTCTGTGTTCACATGTGACACCTGTCTGTGTTGCAGCAAGGCAGAACAGTGCAGCTGTGAATGAAAGACAGTTACAGAATGCAGACCAGATGTCTGCATGCACTCCACATATCTGTGTGATATAGAATGTGATGTGTATGTGTACAGATACACAGACACTCATATAGGCATAGGTATAGCAGCAACGTACAACATATGTCTACACATATATGTACATAGATGTATATTTATATATATATATATATATATATATATATATATATATATATATATATATATATATAGTGGCACTGACAATGGCATGCAGGTGAAATAGTCTGTAACAGGCCAGTAAAGATAAGTGTCCCCACAGGGAGCATGGCTACAAACACATAGCACAAAGCATGGCACATACACATAGCACAAAGCTTGGTACAATACAACATATGTCCCAATGGTAGGTAAGCAGCTGACATAACAATTGCAGTCTGTGAATGGTTTGTTGTGACTGATATGGTGGGGGGAGACAAATATGTGTATTAAAATCTATGGTAACCTTGCTGTATGGGTGGCTCAGACCTGTTTCCATCTTTATGTCTTCCAGGAAACATGTCACATAGTCATCTTCCTGCATACAGCGCCACTGAGACAGAGCTTATTATCGACCACCTGGTACAGCACTATGAAGTGCTGTTTGGGCGGACAGCCCACGACCAGCAGGAGAGGACTGCCATGTGGAATGAGCTAGTCCACAGGGTCAATGATGTTGGACTGTATAACTGCAGCTATGAGCAGGTCCAGCATCATTGCACTGACCTGCTTCGCCATGTACGTCGGCTTGCAGCTGCCATAAGGGGAGACCACCTCGGAATGGGAGGGCAACCCGCTCATCCACCTCTCACCCGCGTGGAGGAGCTTCTCAGCAGCCTTGTGTCACCTGGCCACCTGCAGCAACAACACCTGGCAGAGCACATTTTGGAGGTGGATGCCAATGACACACCAGCTGAGGAGCACGCAGGTAAGGCCCCAGGGCATATCAGTACACCAAACTTATGTATGCATCTGCATATGTACAGGTACATCATTCAAATCTGAGATGTCATATACATAGTCTGCTGCTGTGTAGTAGTAATAAACAGTTGTGTATAAGCTGTAATATTGTGTAATTCTACTGTTGATGCAATGTAATGCTGCACTCACCTTTTATTAATGCCACAGCTGTGGCCACTGACATCAACTTTCTCACACTCCTATGTAGGTCCCTCCAGGATACCACTGCGGCAGCAGCCCATAGCTGGTGAGTATGGTTCGTGTTCATGCATGATGATAAACTGTGCATGTAATAGCTATGGGATATCCCTTGCAAATGTCTAACACACCTACCCATACTGCATGTTCACGTTTTGTTGCTGTGAAATGCACTGCATCACAGTAGAGACCATGCTGGTGTATCAGAAGTGTACAACAGACACATGCAAAATAACTAACATCCTGTCAATGTGCAATATGTCCACAGGGTTGTGAAGTGTGGCAGGACACACGGCCTATAGTAGGGACATGTGTGACTCAACACCATCATGGCTGCAATTGCACACAAGCAGGTTAAGTAAACATTGCAGACATAACCCTGACCCCACAGCACTTGTGACAGCAGTGTGTGCACTCCAAGGGATGTGCACATGAGTAGACCTTGCAACCATGCAGAGGTCTGGGATATGTGTAGGGCACCCCCACAACCATGGTAAGGTCTGCTGGTTGTCAGTGTAATAGTCTTGTACTAGTCATACATGCACTGCTGATGTTGTGATCTGTAACGCAGACATCAGGCATCCACTACTGATAGCTGTTCACATATTATCCCAGGTATGAGTTGCTATAACACATAGGGGCTGTGGGCATTGGAGCTGACATAACCGACACAGTACTACAGTTGCATCAATGGTTTCTACACCTGCGAGATATGGTGCACAGTAGAAGGCAGGGTGCAGAACAGGTCCACAGTAACACTTTGTACATGGGTGCAGTGTTAACACGGGAAAGGCCATCACCTACCAACACAGCCGAAGCCTCACACACATGTATACTGCCGCTAACATGAAGTCACCATATGCAATGCATGTTGACAGAAGGGTAATGGGAGGACTGTGTGTACATATGTTGTGCAAATCCACATGTAGGAGTGTGGGGTGTGTGCATGTGTGTGTCTCGATTGTGTTTGAAAGTGCAATCTAGTAGAGTGTGGACGATGCATGTCAGGTGTGTGTGTGTGTGTGTGTGTGTGTGTGTGTGTGTGTGTGTGTGTGTGTCCATGTATGCACAAGTGATAGTGGGATTGACCACATGGCAGTACTTCACCTTGGGATTGTGCTGTACATGGAGTGAGACATGGGACACCAGAAAAACCTGTCAGGTATGTGAACACAGGACAGCTGATAGCATAACAAGGTCTGTAGCATGGAGCATGCATTGGGAGGTGAAGTACATACCAGATATACACATCATATTGCCAGCAGCAGATAGGTAACTGGCTACCCACATATGCAGCACTACAAATGCAATGGGGAATTACCACAGCACATCAGTGAGTGTGTCCAGGTAGTACTGTTGTCCGCATGATGAGTTGCTTGTGCAGAAGATGTGGCATGGACTGAGCAAGACTGTAGTATGAAGCTCTGGTGTGTGACATATATAGTGAATGTAGCAGCCCCAACCATATAGGGGCCTTGTCCACCATTACTGCCCATACACAGGGTAATACAGGGTGACAGCAGTGAGGCCATGTACAACCTACTCCACCCAAGTCAGGGAGGTGATGGAGTAAGAGGTTAGGTGTCATAACCACACGTGTAGGCATGGAGAGGAATGATATGTTAATGGGCAGTAGTGATGCATGTATATTAGCAAGTGCCATGCAGGATAGGGAACATATGTAACTGACTGTGGGACTGTCTGTAAACCCAGGGGAATGTGAGGTAGTAAGGTGGCTGTCAGTGTGAGTGTATGTGAGTGTGTGTACTGTTATGCAATGCTGTACAGGCCTTAACGTGTGTATTTGTTTCCCCCACAGGTGGCAAGGTGGGTCAGGGTCCCTCCTGGATACAAACTGAGGAAGGTGTCCCTACAGGCACTGATAATGATGATGGTACAGGTGAGGCACAGGTGGGGTTGTCAGAGGCCGACACTGTGCCAACATGTGTCATCACCCTCCTAGCCACCCCAAGCCCGCACACAGTTACAGTGCCCCTACAATCCCCATTACATGTGGCCATAGCTGAGGAACAGTTGGCACTTGGTGGCAATGACCAGGAAAGTGTGGTTTCCATGCCAACTGTGTTGGGTCACAGTCAGAATAGCCAGATGTCTGAAAAGCCACCACATCGGCAGATGTACCATGGTTCTCGTGGGAAGACCGCAGGTCATCATGACCCTGGCAGAGCCACCACAACTGGTACCACCAGGTGCACATTTCAGGCCATAATGGAGGCACAGGCACGTATGGAAATGCACATCAGACAGGGCCTGAGGCTGCAGAGGTCAGCTTTCGCAGCTGTAAGTGGCAACCTCCATGAACTCACTGGTGCCTTCCGTGAATATACCGAGGTCATGGATAGATGGTGGGGTGAGATGGTTGGCCTCCTCGACCATGGTATGTCTGTGCCAAAACTTGTGGTGGGAGTGGTGCGACTGCCTCGTGGAAGTAGGCCAGAGACACCAGCAGCTGGTGGTCAACATGGACTTTCCAGGATGCCCAGCCACTCCTGTAGTGGCAGTACCAGCCCCAGCACACCACTGGGGCTGCTGTCCACACCACACCACAGCAGGCATCATGCAAGTGGCCCTGGCCAGTCCCAGGTGGGACATGGTTCCAGCGGACATATGTCCTCATCAGGGCAGAGTAGCACCTCAAGGTCTGTAGCTGCACTTGCCCATGGAACCCCTGGCAGGCACAGGCAGTGTGTCCATGCCAGAGGCAGTGAACTGCACATCCTGCCAGGTATGATCTGCAGCTGTCCAACATCACCCGTATAGGGCAGATACATGGTGGAACTGTGTACATGCATACCCACACACTATGTAACCACACCTAGGGTAACCCCATACCGACACACAACCACATCACCATGCCCCAATCAATGAACACACCCCCTCACCCACACACATGGTGGCACATGTTTGGACCACCCTCGGCCTCTGGCTCACCAGCAACACACCCTGTGCATATGATGATACCTGTGCCACATCCCTGTCATCCATAATATTGATACAGGGGCAGGCTAATACAGTTCTGATGCACACGGTGACTGTAATGGAGTGCCACAATGTACTGCAGTGTAGAATGTAGTTAGGGGTAATGTGTACCATGTACATGTCAGGTAGTGTAGCCATGCAGCTAAGATGAGTTTCACACACTCTGTGCATATGATGATACCTGTGCCACATCCCTGTCATCCATAACATTGATGCACGGACAGGCTAATATGGTTCAGATGCACACGGTATCTGTGATAGAGTGCAGCAATGTACTGCAGTGTAGAATGTAGTCAGGGTAATGTGTACTGCATACATGTCAGGTAGTGTAGCCATGCAGCTACGATGCATCTCAGCTGTTGGTAACACCAATTGTTATCCCATACTGTCATCCATTTGTGCTTTAGGTGTACATGTGTCAGCAGGAGGATGGTCTGCAGTCATATTCCACAATGGTATGTCAGAGTGGTGACACCATGGCTGTGACATATCTGGTGTACAGTTGCACACATGCCACAGGTACGTATAACAGTTATTAGCCATGCAAAATTGACCAGTGGCCTGCTGGCACACGTATAATCTGCACCCTTATGTCAACCCATCCACATACACACACATCCTTACCTGGCGACACTGTGTCTAGACCCCTACCCAGGTATGTAGTGCTACTGAACTGTGTGGCTGTCATTGCATACACAACACCATCTGTAGGGTGAGGTGTGTACCAGGTCACATGTTACATAGAGACCATCCACGACACATACAATATGGTAATGTGGGATCAAATGTTTGTATATGAGGAATACATAGTGTGTCATACCATCATATACACATTGACTGAGACATAACAGTTAGACACACATCTTAGAGACCTGGTTGTATAGGTGATAACTAACTAGTCCATGTGTCTAATGTGTTACAGGTAGGTTGCACACAGCACGTGTGTAACTAGGCTGTAACCTGTTATCTGTTACCTGTATGGATGATTGTGACATTGGCCACCTGAGAGCGGTACGTGGGCCATATACCAGGTGTACTATGGTGTAAAGTCAGTGCACACAGCACCCACATCCCCACTGGATATTGTACACACTGGAACCCATTTTGATACTCTGACATACCTACTATCACACATTGGCCATGACGCCAAAACAACCCATTGCATATCACAACAGTGGTACCACAGGGATATGCATGTGATGCACATGCCACAGGCTTAGTAGGGTATTGCATTGCGTTGCTACACCTATGGGCGACAACAATATCTGTACTACTGTGTTGCAATGTGTATTGTAATAGGAGTATGTGGACTCGGAATGGTGTATCCTACAGATATGCACACATGCACAGATACACACATGTGGCAGACCTCAATGGGATTCCCATGCCTACTGACCCATTGGTACAACACTGTTGTGCTGGCACTGCAAGGCACATGTAGCTGTTAGGGACAGGCTACGTTACGTTAATGGGGTTGAGAGGCACCACACAGTATCTGAGTTGTACAAATAGGCATCCCCCCAAACCAAACATGTCCACCCTGCAGTATACTACTAAGTTTTGGAGATCCCATAACCAGGGCCTGTGACAACATGGGCATATGATGTTACCTGTACTACATCCCACCTTTATGATGTCAGGCTGGTATTGGTAACATATCATGCAGTACAGTCTGGCTCCCATGGGTAATGTATTATGTGGAAGCCATCGACATTCCCAGGATACAGATACACAGACACAGATATGCAGATACAGGTATACATATTTATATATATATATATATATATATATATATATATATATATATATATATACATATACATATGACTACACATACGCAGTTATATGTACAGTAAGATACATAAGTGGAAGGTGCACACAATATGGAACAGCCACTATGCCTACAGTTGACCCGTGAATGACTGGACACTGTATATGCCACCCATACAAATGACAATTGTTGCCTGTAACATACACCCACAAAGAGGCCATAGGTAAAACAACACCCACAGGTTTGCAGACATGGAAACCTTTAATTGTGTACTATTACAGTTCTACATGCCACGCCATATAGCTGTTCAGACAATGACAACTATATCAACGCAGTGATGCTACAGTGGACCAGTTACAGTCATACAGTAGTCTGTAAAGGTTCACAGCTGTTGCTGTCCAGGCCAAGCCATTCACGTTGTACAATAGGAAAGACACACTGGGCCACAGGATACCTAACAATCAACAGCATGTAATCCAGGTGTGTAGTTCAGCAGCCTCTATCTACACACTGTACAAACTCAGTCGGTGGTATAGATGTCATATGACCACATGGGTTGTAACTGCTACATAACATGGCATAACTGACACCATCACGAGCACACCAACAAACAGGACAGTTTGTATGGCAGGGGGCAGTAGTCCTGCATTACTCATATCCATGTCAGTAATGTATATATAGGTGAAGTATATGGTACTGTACATCCAGATACCTTAAGGCAGCTCAGCACTGATATCCCCACATTTTGTAGCAGCCTAGGTCATTTATAGTGCTCCCCATAGACTCAATAATACAGGGTCATATACCACTGTTATACACTGGGCTCTGCAGTGCATAAGGGCACACATATGTTATGTAGGTGATGCCCACACATATATAGCCCCAGCCCCACCATATGTGTGGGGGTTATAATGGCAGTGGACTGATGGCAGCACTGGCAGTGTGTTATACTCCCAGCCCACTATAGATTAACCACCAACATCATGACATATGTGCAAAGCTTGTATGTAGGTGATGGACAGAGGCTGGAATGCAGGCACATACGTGGACAACTGTTGTCATACACTACGTAAGTTGCTGGTGTTACAGGATAGTCTGTAACATATCCCTAGTCAGGGAATTGATGGTAGAGACAGTCATGGATGTAGCCATGTACCGGTAACATGCAACACACACTGCCAGTGTAATATCTAACACAAGACCTGTGTGGTGGACAGACAAGACATGATAGGCACAGCTCTGGCCAGCATTAGGATAAGCCCACAGTTGTGTGCTATGTAGATGGACTGCATTTCATGACAAACTAGTATGTACGCCCACACCCTGTAACACCAGTACTGTACAAAGCATAACACAACTCTTCTTGCAGTCTGTCTGTAGTTCCTGATCCTCCTACAAATATGTGGCTGCCCTTAGTGTGCTGGTTCTCCTGTAAGAAGTATTGGTACATGCTGTCGGTAGCACTGCTACCCACACACAGGACAGATGCCCATCACACAGGAGATGTAATGGGACCAAGCACACATGATGTGGAAATCTATAGTAGGTGGTTGCCATGACATTGTTAACTGGGTTTAGTACACATGTGTAATCATGTATGTCTGGCTATCTGTATAGGTATATGTACATATATTCCCACTATATGTCCTGGACATGAAGTGTAGGTCAACCCCAGCCCGTATGTTCCCAATGTCATAGTTGCAGGTGATCTCAGGTATGTATAGCAGGTATACTAGTACACTATTGCTACTGTCATTGGGATTGTCTTTACAGACATGGTGTGTGTGCAGGAGGTCACATCTGCTTATAACATGTGTGTCATTGGTTAGTGAAAGACATCCAAAGGACATCATTGTACAGTACCGCTGCTAGCACGTAATGCCACTGCGGACTGCAGCAGAGATATTGGCCAATATATGTGGAGGGTCTGACACAGTCTGTACAATCCAGAGGTATACACATAAGTCCTTAGTGCTACACATGTGTACCATGCCTGACAATATGGATGTGGACGGCCATGTAGATGGATATAACACATAACGACTGGTATATGATGTCCACCATAGGTCATGCATTCACACATTCCTGCCTGGCCTATAACGGTATGACCACTGGTACAGGGGTGCCATGGCCACATACTACACAATAGGTATTGACATACATCTGCACTGTATCCTACTGCCCTGTCTGACATACATGACTGTTAGGGGAGGACCGGCAGCAGGACATCTGGCTAGTATCTGCACATGACATCCCACTGGGTAGGTACACTCAGTTGCAGGGTATGTCACAATGCACTGTGCAGGCTGCTGGCAGACTGGCTCAACACTAACCTACATCTCCAAAGGGGGAATGTACATGTACCTACATATGAAGCAGGCTCAACAGGCATGTCACAGCACAGGGTAAGATGCACCTGTGAGACAGTGCATATCCACAACCAATGTGAACACAGCCACATCCACATATGATTAGCTGGCATGGTATTACAGTATATGGACTATGTGCTCTACACCATCCTCTTATGTGCCACTCACAGACTGACCCTACATATACTGGCCTGCTACACAGTTTGGTCTGGTGGCTGTCTGTGGTATGGGACTTGTGTGTTTATGGCCTTACAAACATGTATGCCACTACAGTACCATACAGTGGGGCAGCATGTAACATCTGATAGTAGGGGAACTAGAACAATGTCATCTACCACAGTCTGCACACAGGCTAAGGTACATATCAACACTACACACACTGTCAACATTCACCATTGGTACACAGACTTCAGTACTGTACGAACATCCACAGAATGTGCAGGTAATGTCATGTAATGTAACCCCTACTGTACGTAACATGTGTAGCAGTTGGATATATCAGTGGCTTGTCCTCAGATATGATGCCACAAATTATGGTGTACAGCACATATGCACCACTTTATGCACGGCATATGTACAAAGCTTGACATAGGTGTGGCTGGGAGCACATACACAGGGCCAATATTGACATGTTGCTGTGATAACCAAATACATTTACTGTTGTTACAGGGTTGTTGCAGCATATGTCCTTTGAGAGATATAACATTTGTGACTATCACAGCTTTCTCCATCTACTGACTGCAATCCTCACACTACCTTCAGCAGTCGACAGCTAGATGCTCCATCGGTGTTACATGCAACCATGGACACAACACTGGCCAGGCTGCAGATGACCCTGCAGATGGGGATTCCCCATAAACATGGAACTGACATGGCAGGTATTGAGGCATGTACAACAGCCATATCCACACAAACACTGTTAAAGCAACATTACTCCAAATGCAGTATAGCGGCACTTACAGTCTGTAGTCAGGTCAGGCACATCCACCTCCTGCTTGTTGCACTGTTTCCACAGTTTATGTTGTTAGAGGTACACCACAATCCATCTGAGATGCTGTTTGCCACACGCCAGATTTAGTTCCTGCTCACAGTAGGTGAAAAGGGCCAATACCACCAAGATGTTCCTAGGTATTGGAGTATGTTCCCATACAATTGGCTATGAGAATGTTACCATAGCTGTTTTACATGCAATCAGCTAGGGTAGGGCTGTGATTCATGCAGAGGCTATCAGCTGATCATGAGCATTACTTACATTACACATACTGCTGCCTAAGCAAAGCAGGTGTAGGTCTCCACGTCCACCTGAGAGGGGGAAGGGGAAGCAAACAAAGGCAAATACATGTCAGAGAGGGGTAAGAGGGTAAAACTGAAGCATGTTTGTGTCACACACCTAGCAGCACAGGGTATAAACCCCTGACAACTATGTAGTGCTAGCACAGTTCAATGCAATTATTGGATGTGCCACATGGGTTACCTGTTGTGGAGCACTCAGAACATATATGTGATGGTGAGAGACATCTGCAGCAGGGATACAGTAGCTGTATGGTTGGTGACATACACATGCCTGTCAGCATGAACAGGTGCCAGCGTCAACACAGCTACACTCTCACAAGGACACACACACATTGACACATGTGGCAGGACCAGGTGTACAACTCATCAGTTGTGGGACTGCCACATCACATTACTGTGCAGGTATCCCATGCACCACACAAGTCATATGGGGGCTGTATGGGTGAAGGGTATGGGAAGGTGTCTGACATCAGACAGCATGCTGCAGTATGCCCATGGGGGTTGAAGGGAGTGTGGATGTGAACATCTGCAGCATGCAACATATACACAATCACACAGGGTGCCAATACTGACATGCATGGGTGCATGTCTTCACAGGTGTGTGGTGTTCAACTGTGCCAGATGGCTGTCCAAGTCTAGGTGATTGGTGCACCTTGGCATCAGGCCACATGACGATGGTCTGCACTGTGGCTCAGGGATGTAGTGTCTGCACATGCCCACACAGGTGGGTACTGTATCCTCCATCCCGTCACCTGGGTGACTATTGTGTGTGGCCAATGCTGTGCATCACTTGACATGTCTGTGTTCCTTCATCCATGACATAGACGGCATCTGGGATGTGCACACCTCCCACATGCATGTCTAGTGACATGTGGAACTGTACCTGGGGTGTCCAGCTCATGTTGTGAACACAGATTATCATCAGATGTGCCAGTCCTGCTCACCTGTGGCGGGAGCTGGTAATGGCCAGCAGCTTTACCCTGCACCTACATGGAGTGCATGCTATCAGCATTCCTTGGTGTTAGTGGCATCTGTCCATGCAGGCATGTTTTCAGGCATGGTATGTCCGTTGTGGGTCACATGTGATGGAACCACAGGTGGTGCAGGTGTCCATTGGGGAACATGGGGGAGGTGCACTGTCTGCACATATGTGCATATTGGACAGATGGACAGGGTGACATGCCCTCTGTGGCCCACTGCTGTCACTTCATAGTTACTATCAGTGGCCAATATGCAGTGTACTACCCACATATTGGCTGTTACCTAGGCATGTGTGTGTGTATGACACATGGGTTGAGAGTGTGCTCTGGGTAATACTGGGGTTGCTAACTGTGATTGTCTGGCCTTGATGTCACATGTCTGGGTATGGCTCTGCACCCTGGCCTCTCAGCCATATCACATGTGTTATCCCTGTATGGTGGACATTGTGATATACAGTATGACCACCATATAAGAAATATGCAAAACCCACTCCACATTGGCCACAGGCATCACACAGTCACAACCACCTCTACGCAGGATACGGGTTACAAACACATGCACACACACACACACACACACACACACACACACACACACACACACACACACACACACACACACACATGCACACCTGCCATGTTTGGGAGTAGAACCCCTACCTAACTAGTGTATTACACTACAGCACTCTGCAGTTATAGTACACACCACGGATATTACTGGAGTAGTCCTTGCCCAAAAGTGTATTTCACAATGACTGACATCAGCAGGATTGCCAAAGTAATGGAATTTAAAATGACTGTGAGAGACTAGCCTAAAATGCATTGCTCCCTACACAGACACTGACACACACAATACATCCAGAACTGCCATGCGTGGGGATGGAACTCTACCACGGTTCTAATTCACATTACAGCGGTATGCAGTTACAGGACATGCTATGGTGATTACTGGTCTACAACTTTCCCAGAAGTGTATTTCTAGGTGTGTGACATCAGCAGCCTTGCCAAAGGTGGGTACGTGAAATGTAAGGGGTGTAAGTACCCTAAAAGCATTGCTCTTCTACACAGTCAAACATGCATGTATACACACAGTTGGCAGGTCAGGGGTTAAAACTCCCAACTAACTCCTTAATCACACTATGGCCATATGATGTTACAGGACGTGCTACGGAGATTACTGGGCTATGAACGTCCCAAAGGTGTATTTCAAGGTGCGTGACATCAGCAGCCTTGCCAAAGGTGGGTATTTGACTTGTAAGGGGTGTGGGTAGCCTGAAAAGCATTGCTCTCTACACAGTCAGACATGCACACAAACACAGACACACACTCCACGTTTTGGGATGGAACTTCTACCTAACAGTGGTCTCACCTTCGATAACCACATTGCACAACAGTCAGGAAATCCTACTATGTGGCACACCTCATCACGAAGGGCTTTTCATCCAGAAAAAAAGGAGGTCATTGTCCCACTGTACTCATCCCTCATTAGACCCATTATAGAATACAACGCCCCATTTGGTATGTACCTCTCAAGACATCTGCAACAACTGGAAAGGCCTCAGAAATACCTCACTAAAAGAATCACAGGCCTAAAGCAGATGCCCTACGCTGACCGCCTTAAAAAACTCCAGCTATACTCTGTCGCATATCATCTACTCAGAGGCGATCTCTGCTTAACATACAAGGCCATGTCAAACCCAGAGCTGTTGGACATGCTACACTTAAAGAAATCCCAATCCCTCAGAGCTACACGCCCAGGATCTAAACCTTGTCATCACAATAAACAAAACAAGCTGGAGGGATAGGTTCCTGACCCAGAGACTCCCCAGACTCTGGAATAGATTGCCCATACATGTCAAGCAGAGTGCCTCTTTGGACCTCTTCAAGAGAAACCTTGACAATTGGATGGGAGAAAGGAAATTCACCCCAGGGATCATGTCAGTCACCCTGCTAGACAGGGGTCCAGGAAGGTAAATAATGTGGGAAGAAATAGCCAAGGAATTGTTATGGCTAGGCTTGTATAGGCCCTAGGGCTGATAGCCTAGTACCAACCTATGAACCTATGAACCTAACTAGTTTATCACACTACAGAAGTATGCAGTTACAGGATGTGCTACAGAGTTTACTGGGCTACAGCCTTCCCAGGAGTGTATTTCTAGGAGCGTGACATTGGCAGCCTTGCCAAAGTTAGGTATGTAAAATGTAAGGGGTGTGAGTACCCTAAAAGCATTGCTCTCTACACAGTCAGAAATACATGCATACACACACAGTTGGCAAGTCAGGGGTTAGAACTCCCAACTAACTCCTTTATCACACTATGGCCATACGATGTTATGGGACATGCTACAGAGATTACTCAGCTATGACTGTCCCAAAGGTGTATTTAAAGGTGCTTGACATCGGCAGCCTTGCCAAAGGTGGGTATTTGACTTGTAAGGGGTGTGAGTAGCCTAAAAAGCATTGCTCTCTACACAGTCAGACATGCACACAAACACAGACACACACTAACACATCCATTTGCCAGGTTTAGGGTTGGAACTCCTATCTAACTAGATTGTCACACTACAGTGGAATGCAGTTATCGGATGTGCTACAGAGTTTATGGGGCTACAGCCTTCCCAAAGGTGTATTTCTAGGTGTGTGACATCAGCAGCCTTGCCAAAGGTGGGTATGTGAAATGTAAGGGGTGTGAGTGGCCTAAAAAGCATAGTTCTCTACACAGTCAGTGACAGACAGACAGAGACACATACAGACTCACACATGCACAGTTGCCACGTCTGGGGTTTGACCTCCTACCTAACTACATTATCACACTACAGCAGTACGCAGTTACAGCATGTGCTGTAGAGATTACAGGGCTACAGCTTTCCCAGGGGAGTATTTCTGGGTGGGTGACATCAGCAGCCTTGCCAAAGGTGGGTATGTGAATAGTAAGGGGTGTGAGTAGCCTAAAAGGAATTATTTTCTACACAGTCCGTGAGAGGCAGACACACACATGAACAGTGACAACACACACACACACACACACACACACACACACACACACACACACACACACACACACACACACACACACACACACACAGTTGCCATGTCTGGGGTTAGAACTCCTACCTAACTGGTCTATCACACTACAGTAGTACACAGTTATGGGATGCACCATGGAGATTACTGGCCTACAACTCTCCCAAAGGTGTATTTCACATTGGATAACCCAAGCAGGCTTGTCAGGGTACCGCTATGGGGTGGCCGATGTGTGCATGGCTCAAAAACCTTTCATGTAGAGGTGACACGCCACAATCGGCCACACATGGGGTCATATGTCAAAGGTATGTGTATAGGGCAGCTGACTACATCCTTGTACAACCATGTTGCACAGCTGGCACGTGGACCACATAGTCTGTGGTGCTGACAGGTACTGGTCACTAGTATCTGCAGTGTGTGACATCTGCACCTGATGTGTTTGGGGCCCTTTGGCTGTGTGCTGGGTGGGACAGGCGTGGATGGCTCCTTGTCACGGTCACCCTCTTCCACACATCTATATCCATGTACCTTTGGCTTATGATGTGTTGTGCTTACATAAATGTCTGTATTCCTATCCACTGTGTGTGCAAGGCATGAGTGGTGCATACTGAAATGTGTCTGCACTAACAATTGTAACTGCTGGAAGTGTCTGGTTCACTGGTGTTTGCATACATGGCCTTCATGTGTTTAAGTGTGTGAGCATGTCCAGTATGACCTTTCAGTATGTTGATGACTGACATTGCCTTCATTTCTTTAAGTGTGTGAGCATTCCAAGTAAGGTCGTCTGTTTTGCATGTGTGGATCATGTCCGGTGGTTTGTACTGCACAGCTGACCTTTGTGTTGTACACCAACAGGTAGCATGCTATATCTGCAGGGTATCCACCGATCATTTGGCATTGACTGTTGCAACATGTCTGCATAGCGAGGGGAAACCTGACTATTTCTATATTTCTACACAGGATTGGGGGGGGTGCATCTGACTGTTACTATATTTCTATGTAGGGTGGGGGGGCACACCTGACAGTTGTACACATTTGTTAGGACTGTACTGGTATGTCCTGTAGTCCATTTCATTCAGTAGTCTTACCTATCGTGCTGGCTGAGCCATACCGGTGTACTACCATTCTTATCTTTTGATTGCATACACATTAGTTTCTGACTTCCTAGCCATCACAAATGACATCCCACTACCTGGCCTGCTGTAGTCTGTCCATGTAGGCCTGGGTGGGGGTTACCCATACCCCTCATTCAGAGGCCATAGTATGGCATTTGTTTGTGTTTGTCTACACCTGTTCTGCTGGCTGTGACTGTTGTTGGGTATGTGACCCCCCCCCCCGACTGGCATGTGTGAGTCCCTTATCTTGTGGATGTCCCAGTATTGAGGGTGGTGCTGCAGGGCTGCCTATGTCAGATGCACATAGCACACTGCCTATGCATGTTTAGACACAGGTAGTGTAATGTTTGCCATCCCTTTTACTGTATGTGAGAGTCAGAGAGAGGTGCTATTCCCTGGGTCCCTCCGTGTCAGAGTATGTGCTATGCGCTGCCTCGTTGCTAGGGCCAGAGCATACTGGGCATGCCTTCTTCTGCCTACTGGGGCAGGCTCAGGTTGTTCCTCCTCCGAGTCACTCTGTGCCTGTGCAGACCTTGGCATTGGTGGGGGGTTATGTGGCCCTGCTCCTGCTGCAGCTGTTTCCGCAGGATCATATTGTGTAGCATGGCACATACAAGGACAATTTGGGTACATGTAGTTGAGAAGTACTGCAACACTCCACCGGAATCTGTTCAGGCACCAGAACCGTGACTTGAGCATCCCAGACACACACTCTATTATGATTCTTGTTTGTGCGTGTGCATCATTATGGAGTACTTGTTCAGGTGTGTGTGCATTTCTGATGGGTGTCATCAGCCATGGCTCCAGTGTTTATCCAGCATCCCCCACTAGATGACCATGTGGGATGTCCCCATTTGCAAATTTCTGGTACAGCTGCGTCAGATGCCAGATGTGGGAATTGTGATAACTTCCAGGGCAGCCAGTACACATGTTCAGTATTATGCCCTGGGCATTGCACATGACCTGGCAGTTGATGGAGGGGGAGCCCTTGTGGTTGATGTAGATCCCACCCTGCTCACTGAGTGGTGTTTTGATGCATATGTGCGTGCAGTCTATTGCACCCACTACCTCAGGGTATTCTGCTATTTGGTGGAAGAGACACATATTGCTGGTCGACGACTCACAGGTGAGGGGGAAATATATGTGCTCACTGACATGTGTTGCCATGGCATACAGGAACTGGTGGAGTACCCTGGATGCTGATGCCTGTGAGATCCCCATCATATCCCCAGTTGGCCTTTGGAAGGTACCTGTAGCTAGTATTCTTAGGCCTACACATACCTTAGTTTCCACTGGGATGGGTTCTCCTCTGTTAGTTGTGTGTATCAGGCATGGCCGGCACAGCTCAACAATTTGCTGTAGGAGGTCCCTGTCCACCCTATAGAATTCCACTATCCCTAGCTCATGTAGCCCTTGGTAGGTTACCCTGGGTCTGTACACTCTTCTCCGTCTCCTCACTGTGGGTTGGTCAGCAGCATTCCCATCCTCACTACCCTCAGCCTCTTCCACAAGTTGTATGATAGCTATTGCAGCCCCTAACATTCTGCTGTTGTGAGTGTTAAAATTTCCCCGCTTGTTTACACCGGTGGTGTAGAGTGTGAGAAAAAACAGAGGGGTAGGTGTATGCATAGTTTATAGTGGCATTCTGGGCTGGTCTGGTCTCCTGCCTGTGTAATTGGCTGGTTCTGATACATTTCACCTGGCAGCAAACCTAGTACCCCTTGATTAACTTCCTACTGCTGCTTTCCCTTCCCATTGCCCTTCTGTTTCATCTTGGGGGCATGCCGCGCAATCTGTGTACTCCAATGTGCACACTGCTGCTATTTCCTGGGTTCACTTCCTTCATCTTCCTGTAGATCCCGTTGCATGGCGTGCACACCCGCTTACACTTTGTCATACGTGCTGGGCAGGTTTAAACACACCCACTGGCTTTGCTGTGCTAAGCTGGATACAATCCCAAGCCACAGGGCTCAAATCCGCTGACAGTATGCCTGACACACCCACCCATGATGTCACCTACCTCCTAGTCTTGCACTCAGCTATTCATAGTCTTACACTGTTGGGACCTGCCTCACATGCTAGGGAAAACCCGGATTCACTATCCTTCCCCTCAT
Organism: Protopterus annectens; assembly: GCF_019279795.1. NCBI lineage: Eukaryota > Metazoa > Chordata > Ceratodontiformes > Protopteridae > Protopterus > Protopterus annectens. The sequence continues at coordinate 1,712,976,175 of NC_056739.1, read as the reverse complement.
TTGCGTAGGATTACCTGCTAATGCATAGTTACATGTGTCACACGTTGCCTCCCCCATTAGCAACCACTATTCACTGGGTCAGGTTGTCTTTTTCCTGCCATTGACTTGCATGGTGGAATACTGATTTTAGTTAAACTTCTTTTTTTAGGTTTATTTTCTTATTTCCCCACCAATCCCGTTTGCGCGCCGCTGCCCTATGCTTCAATGGCTGTGATCGGCAGACATGTCATAAAAGTTGTATTTTGTACATTTTGCATTGTTTGCAATGCCAATGGCCTTCTACTTGGCCATTGGCATGCTTCCTCAATAATATGCTGCCTTTATTTGGAGCTGTCATAGCTCCATTTTGGATTTTGCCGTACCGTACTTGGTTACTAACAGAGTACATTTCTACATATTCCGCTAGTCCTGCATGCCCTGATTCCTGCTTCCTGGATGGCAGAATTACCTCAGCTGCATGGTTTTCACCTGCAAATGGGGTACCTTGTATATGGTGGCTGGGAACATGCAGTACTAGTGCTAGGGTGCTCTCGCACGTCAAACGAGCACGTACGTGGATCGCTCAGCCACCATATTGGCAAATTTCCTCTTACACTAATCATGCACACCGTGCAAGCTTTTGAGAATCCGGGGTAATATCTTTTTATTGTACTTATAGGCATTCATTAGACAGTAATTTCTTTAGTTGGCGTGCCTATAGGAGTATGTGTGGTAGTGTTTGAAATGGTATGGGGATTTATTATAGCATTAAACAGAGCCCATTATATGTTTGTTCAATTTGCATGTAATTGTTTAATTAGTTTCTTGTGGGAGGGGGCTTGGCTATTTTTTATTTTTTGGCTGGGTTCTGGATAATATTTATAGTTTACCAGAAATATTTAATTATTTATGTGAGACTGTTGCAGATTGTTTTAACTATTTTTTGATATCTCTGATCAGTATCAGTAAGAAACTGAGGTCCCTCATGAAATCATCCAAGGCTAACTTCGAAAGAAAAATAGCCAAAGATTCAAAAGATAACCCCATAGCCTTCTTTAGCTATGTTAAGAATCTAAGTGGCAACTCGCAGATATGCACTGAACTAGTGCAAAATAGCACAAAATATACTGAACCTACTATTGCCAACATCCTGGCAGATAGATTCAGTGCAAACTTCATCCCCCTCTCACCTCCAAAAGGGCCCACAACAATACTGGAAAAGTGTAGTGTCCCAAAAATCGCAGACGCACAGCTGAAAGCAGCCCTTTCAATAGCAGAAACACACCGTCAATGGGACCAGATGGTGTCCCAGGCTGCATCTTGCATGAACTACAGAACGAACTAACCCCCAACCTAAACATGCTGTTCAACCTTAGCCTCTACACAGGCTATGTGCCCATAGAATGGCACACAGCAATGGTTATTCCTCTCCACAAAGGAGGGGCCACAACTGACCCTGGTAACTATTGCCCCATAAGCCTGACTAGCCTGGTCTGCAAGGCTATGGAGCGCATCATCATGGAACTCATTAACAAAGACATTGGGAACCTCCAAACCCTTGACCCAACCCAGTTCGGCTTTTGTTAAGGGCAGATCATGCCTACTACACCTGGTTGACTTCTTCGAGACAGTCACCAAGGCCATAGATGAGGGAAAGGGGATTCACACAGCCTACCTTGAGCTCGCCAAGGCTTTCGACATCATTCCCCACTCAGATATTACAGAAAAACTCACCAGCCTGAACATAAACCCCTACGTCACGAGATGGGTTGCCAACTGGCTTACAGACAGAACTCACACGGTAAGAATAGCGGGCTCCAGGTCCGACTCTAAACCAGTCACAAGTGGTGTCCTGCAAGGCTCCGTCCTGGGACCCCTACTGTTCGGCATATACTTCTCAGAAGTACAGGCAAACACAGGAGGACTATGGCTAACCAAGTTCTCCGATGACTGCAAACTGGGAGTCATAATTGACTCTCCGGCTGACACGGACATCCTCCAAAAGGGCCTTACTGAGATGGACACATGGTGTCAAAGTCGTGGCCTCAAGCTAAATGCCAAAAAATGCATAGTCATCCCGTTTGGGAAAAACAAAACACCCACGAATTACCACATAGGTGGCAGCCCCTTAATACACAAGAGTTAATAAGAGATCTGGGGACCCATGTAGATAGTAATCTCACCTTTGACAATCATATTGCCAAAGTAGTTAGGAAATCCTTCTATGTGGCCCATCTAATTACTAAAGGGTTTGCATCTAGAAATAAAGAGGTTACAGTTCCCCTCTACTCGTCATTCATTAGACCCATCATAGAGTACAATGCCCCATTTGGGATGTACCTCACAAAACACTTCCAACAGCTGGAAAGACCACAAAAGTACCTCACCAAGAGGATTACTGGTCTCAAACATATGTCCTATGCAGCCCGACTGAAAAACTCTGGTTGTACTCAGTGGCATATCCCTTACTCAGAGGTGATCTCTGCCTGACTTACAAAGCCATGTCCAACTCAGAATTGATGGACATGCTCTACCTAAAGAAGTCTAAGTCACTGCGAACCACACGCTGTAGTGAGCTAAACCTTGCCACAACAATAAATAGCACATGCTGGAGGATAGATTGCTGTCACAGAGACTCTCCATGCTTTGGAACAAAATTCCAAATTACATCAGGCAGAGCCCCTCACTAACACTCTTCAAGAGAAACCTTGATGAGTGGATGGGTAACAGAAAATACGCCCCTGGGATCACTTCATTGGCTCTGCTTGACAGAGGATCAGTTAATTAATCAATGGGGCAGTGAAAGTCGACACACTCTGGTTAGACTTATAAATGCCCTCGGGTAGATAGCCTAGAACATACCTATGAACCTATGATCAAGATTAATTTGAGATTTACTGAGATTTCTTAAGTAACAGTATATCTAGAGATTAGTTGGAGCCTTGTCATTTTGCCATTGTATCCAGGTTTGTCCTTGAGTATCATAACATATTTTGTTTTTCTTGTTAGCATGGGTGCAGGGTTTGCCTACACTCTCTTTACTGAATTGGAGCCTGTTAATTAAGTATACTGAGGAACACATTGTTGAAATATGCAACTGCGGGAGATATTTGATGGGACAAGTTGCAAACTTTGAGAGTATCAGCACATGTATCTAGGTGGAAATTAAATGATTTCTGACTCTAATGATGTGAATGGTTTTAGGGGCTTTAGATTTGTTCCTAATAATAAAGGTGGGATAGTGATCGCTCCAGGCATCTGGAAAAGTGCCAGAATGAGTAATTTCCTCATGGCTGGTGGTTAAGATTCAGTCCAGAGTTGTTGACTGTATACAACACAGATATCTATTTGTGATAAAAACAATGGCTACTGCAAATGTATTTAAGCTTTGCTTCACATAAACTGTAAGCACAGTAATGTTTTCCAAGTAACTTCATTTGTCCTACAAAGCCAGAAAAACGAGCAAATGACTGCAGTCAGCTGTTTTCATCAACAGACAGCTCTTGTACTGAGCAATTATAGCTAGTTTTTAATGTATATATATATATATATATATATATATATATATATATATATATATATATATATATTTTTTTTTAAAGTAAAGATCTCATAATTTATTAATTTATTTTAAAAAAAGATAAGCATCACATAGTGCAGTCTCTTTGAAGTAGTCACAGATGAGGCACTCTCCTCCAGCACTGGACATAGGTCTCCTCTGAATCTGTGTGCCCTGGGTGGCTACCCAAATCACCTCTTTTACAATCTGCCACTGTACATCACTCTACCATGGGGTATTACAACACAGACAAAGCCAACCAGCACTGCACTCACACAATTGTATGCCACAGACATGAGAACATGTAGTACAGACATGGTGTATCACACTGTGCCAATGCTGTAGAAAAACACCACTGTATAACAAATTGTAATGTATCTATGAAATAGTCGTGAAAGAAATAAGTAAATGGGTACACAATAATACCATTGTATCACAGATTTTAATGCCACTGTCAAAAAACAATAAAAGGAAGCAATAAATGTATTGGCTGACATTCAAAAATAGATTATTTAGAATTTATCAATCAGACATTAACTCTAGGCAGTCAATTTTAAATCCCTAGACACTTACTTGTCTCTTGTGGATTCATATAAGAGCTAGAACTGACTGCACACTTGGGATTTACACCATAAAGCAGTACTGAATCTGAGGTCATGGATTCTTTAGCCTGAAATCATGCTACTGGAGGACAATACTTCATTAGCATAGTAAGATGTTACTATTCTGCAGGCATGGTAACACAACATTAAAATCCACTACAGCACTGATATATAAATGCACCAGTGCATAGCAAGCTTCAACAAGCATGGCAAAATAAAACTGCATTGCAAGCCACTGCATCAATGTTTACTGGTTAGTATAGCAACTGAATATACCAAGCCGCGGTGGTGGTGCTGCGGTAGCGTTGTCGCCTCACAGTAAGACGCTGTTTGGTTCGATTCTCAGCTAGACCATCTTCTGCATGGAGACATGCATGAATGGGCGTACCTTCGTTGAAGGTTGTGCGTCAGGCCTGGCAAGCCGGTACGTAAAAATCAACTGCCAATCATTAGCGGACCGGAGTTCCACTGTGGCGACCCCTGGCCGGGAAAAGCCGAAAGACACAAACAATAGCAAGTGAATATACCAGATGGCGATTCTATGCATAGCACCTTTTACTATTTTATGGGTGGAAACATTCCTTATTAAAAGACAATTTTACCATGGTAACAGGAACTATGCCATACTTACTGTACCACCACAACAAATGACTGCAAATTAGCAATAAAGTGTCAGATGATATTACAGTCTAGTGTGTTTTCATAGTAATATCTCAACATTTTTACCTTAAAGAATAATAAAATTTTGCTAAATGTGAAGAAGAAAGTTCATGCCCTACTATACAGTGGTAGATGTAATTTCTGGTCAAACCAGTAGTGACACAGACTAGATTGTTTAAAGATTGT